>NW_026521087.1:968560-991060 GCF_001660625.3 Ictalurus punctatus
CGCAATTTCAACCAAATACAGTGGAGTGTAAAAGTTTGTACCCCCTTTTGCTTTCTTTTGGATGGAAGGGTGTTAAATGTCCTAAACACTACAAAATTTGACTGTAAGTAGAAGTTAATTTTATTATCAGACTCAGATATCCATGTTAATATTTTTAATACTGCTCATTAATGTTAAATGACGATGATTTTGTGGTCAGTAAGCCGTTTTTGTGTTGATTTTGATGTATGTTTTGGGTCACTGTCCTGCTGGAAGATCCAACCACGGCACATTTTAATCTTTCTGGCAGAGGCAGTCAGGTTTTTATTTAATATCTGTTGATATTTGGTAGAGTCCATGATGCCATGTATCCTAGCAAAATGTCCAGGTCCTCTGGCAGAAAAACATTCCCAAAACATTAAAGATCCACCTCCATATTTAACCGTGGGCATGAGGTACTTTTCCATATGACTACCTCTCTGTGTGCTTCAAAACCACCTCTGGTGTTTATTACCAAAAAGCTCTATTTTGGTTTCATCTGACCATAGAACCCGATCCCATTTGAAGTTCCAGTAGTGTCGGCAAACTGAAGACACCTGAGTGTGTTTTTGGATGAGAGTAGAGGCTTTTTTCTTGAAACCCTTCCAAATAGCTTGTGATGATGTAGGTGACTTCAGATTGTAGTTTTGGAGACTTTCTGACCCCAAGACACAACTAATTTCTGCAGTTCTCCAGCTGTGACCCTTGGAGATGTTTTGTCCACTCGAACCGTCCTCTTCAGTGCGTTGAGACGATATAGACACACGTCCAATTCCAGGTTGATTCATAACATTTCCAGTTGACTGGAACTTCTTAATTATTGCCCTGATGATGAAAATGAGCATTTTCGATGCTTGTGCTATTTTCTTATAGACACTTCCCATTTTGTGAAGCTCAACAACCTTTTGCTGCACTTCACAGCTACAGTGGTGCTTGAAAGTTTGTGAACCCTTTAGAGTTTTCTATATTTCTACATAAATATACACAAGATTTTCAGACAAGTCCTAAAACTACACAAAGAGAACCCATTTAAACAAACGTGACACATATTATACTTGGTCATTTATTTATTGCAGAAAATAATCCAATATTACATATCTGGGAAGTGGCAAAAGTATGTGAAACTTTTGCCTTCAGTATCTGGTCTGACCCCCTTGTGCAGCAATAACTGCAACTAATCATTTCCAGTAACTGTTGATTAGTCCTGCACATGGGCTTGGACATCAGTTTTGGCCATTCCAAACCAATAACTTTATTGTTCTTTAACCATTCTTTGTTTTGGGCCATTGTCTTATTGCATGCCCCACTTTCTCTTGAGATTCAGTTCAATTCCTGGGTTCATTCTTGTCCTGTGGTTGTGGAACTCACCACTACACTAATTATAATCTTTCAGATAGCTTGGAGATTTAGTACATGTAGACCTTCTCAAATCAGGGTTTTCCATCCCAAGGAAAGTTTCTGACACAGCCACTTCAGAAGTTCCTCCCAGTTTTTGTTTGTGACTTTCCTCAGAGAATGAGGAACCTGAGTCTTTTGTAGAAGGCACTGGAATGGCAACATCTGGCCGTGAAGTGTCTTACAACTCTGGTGCTACGGATGTTGCATTGTGCCCATCTCTCACCTGATCGATAAGTCAGTGCACTACTTGCCCACTTCCCAATGCTACTGTGCACCATACAGGACCAGTCTTTTTCTGAACTGTACCTGGAATAAAAGTAGGTCCAGAGCTGAAGTTCCTAATATACACTGGGTCACCCACCACGAGATATCTTTCCTTTCCATATTGGTCATGGTACCATTTTTGTCTCAATTGTTTGTGTCTCAATGAGACCCTGTGTAGACCAGTTTCCTGCCACACAGCAGTTAGCGGCTGATTTGCCAGTGGTCAACTGTGGCGTCGTTCGGTAACTGAACAACACTCTGGCTAGCCTTTTCAATGGACTCTCCAGCACTCTTTTCATCAGGGTTTTGAATGTTTGAACGGCCCTTTCAGCCAGACGCCTGGAAGATGCATGGTAGGGTGCTGTGCTTGTTTAATTCCGTTTCTTTCCGTAAACTCTTGGAATTCAGCACTGGTAAAAAAACAACAAAACTGCTATGGTCTGACATCACTACTTCTGGTATCCTGTGTTGGCTAAAGGTTTGTCTTAAGCACTGAATGGTAACTGTGGATGTAGACTTGATTAACAGATAAGCCTCTGTCCATTTTGAGAATGCCTCTACCACGATCAAGAACATTCTACCCATCCACGGTGCACCGTAATCAATGTGAATCCTTTTCCATGGTTGCTCTGGTAACTCTCACGCATGCAGTGGCGCGTTTGCCAGAGCGTTTCTGTTTCCCTGACAGACTGCACACGATTTGACCAATGCTTCCACCTCTGCATCCAAGTGTGGCAACCACATATAGCTACGCACCAGGCCTTTCATCCTGGTAATTCCTGGATGGGTTTCGTGTAGATGTCTTAGAAGAGCCGCACGCCGCGGATGTGGAATCTCTACGCGAGTCCCCCATAACACAAAGCATCCCTGTATGCAGAGTTCATCCTATTTCCTTACATATTCGGGATGTCACGATACAAAAAATCTAGTCGTTGGTACCGATACCACCAAAAGTACACGATGCTCAGTACCATGGTGTGGTTTTTATTTTAAAAAAAGAGAGAGAATTAAAAAATATATATATAAAATTAAAAACTCCTGGAGGACATCCTCCTCTGGCTGATACTGGCAGAGAGAGAGAGAGACGGATATTTTAGTTCAAACACTCTGACCATGACTAATAAGTGCTAAGTTGCACTCCTAAACGCACACACACCCCTTATACTCTGAATGCAAGCATTAGTTTAAATTCACTGATATGGTGTCAGGATAAAAAGATTTATTAAAAGCATGAACATGTGAATAATTATTAGTGACATTAGGCTACATTTAGCTGACAGGACACGGGCTGAATGGAGATGCATGGTGGTCCATTAGGAGGTAGTTTATAACATTGCAATGCGTTAGCATTTAACAAATAACTGGCTATCGCAAAACAGTGGCGTTATTGAGGAGTTGCTTGATCGGGTCCTGCGCAGGTGGTACTTGCGGAGGCGGTCCTTGCGCACGGGATCTGGATCTGGATCGACGTCCGGACATGGTCCAGTTAATTTTTTTTTCCACAAAACTATAAGTGAACACAAAAGTTTATCTATGAATATATATACACTAAAATAACAACAATGAATGCAAACCCAATTTGTGAAGGTCAAACATAAGCACGCATCACACAGCGCTGACTGCAGTGACGGTTAGCGCTTTTTCTTGTTAACAAAAACATTGTTTTTAAATGAAGAAGTGTCGATTAAATAGTTGTGTTTTTTTTTGCATAAAGCAGAGTTAAGCTCGTCTTGGGAATACATTAAGAAGATTGAATACAAATTTTGTGTGTGTTAAGACAAAAAAAAACGTGGAACCGTCATGCTAAGCATGGTGGGGGGCAAAAAAAACGAGGCGTTTACGACCAAAAGGGTGCTTTTTTTAATGTAATTCATAGAATTTCCATACTCAAAGCACTTTTAATACTTTTTTCATGTACAAAACTTGTTGAACAATTCGATTATTATAATTTAGATAAGGTAATTATCTGACTAAAACCGGCTGGCATTTGCTCGTTACTTATTACAAACTATTTAACTAGCATTAGTTTACAAACAAGAACACAATTCTAAACAGAACTATAAAAATAAATATCAAATTTTGCTTAAACATCCTTACTGTGACTGTATACTCCTGAGGAAAGCGCAGTTTGAAAAAACCTCCCTCGCGCTGTATCAACCCGCGCACACGTTTATTTTAAAATGTAAATTATATTATTTCATATTATATGGACTGATAGTTAAAAAACAAAAGTCAAATAAAAGTACAATAAAACTTTTCAACATAAGACACGGTACTATTTTCAGTGGAAGAATACCAGTTCAGTTTGGGTAGTGAGATGAACATCGGCGCTACAGTTTCCTCTTTGACATTTAGAAGATGGCATGAGTTTCAATTCAAAATGGCATCTGTCCTCCAGATGGCGCTCAAACACAGACAAATACAGTAACCTACAGACGTTTAAAAGCTGATAGTTTCCTAAAACTCCCTTGTGGGGAGGAAAGACTGGTAATTACACCGGTTTTACTTATTACGAATGTTATACGACTTAAAATGAGTAATTTTTCCTGGTTTAAAAGGCTGTATTCTACTGGAGAAAATCTAAATGTAGCAACGGAATTTTAAAATGATTGTCAACCCAACAACTTGTGTTCATAATTATGGTAAATAACACTTAAATTCCTTTTAAATAATGTGAAATAAAAGTGTGTGTGTGTTGAGCTATCCTGTTTGACATTAATCTTGGTTTGCTATTTCCTTAGAAAGCTATTAGCCTTTTTCCTAATATGGATCATTTTTGTGTTAGTCTACTCTTAATTAGGACTCTTTATTGTTTAAGATATTTAAAAATAAATATTTTATGCTTTATTGATAAATATTATATTTATCAATTAACCAACAGTATTTCTCATTGCTATTATTTTAATTCAGTTAACAGTGACCATGAGCAGAGAGAGAACATTTAACTGTTTATGACCTCCTGATTTAAAGCTTAAACAAGAAAAGATTGGTATCTGGACCGGTTTCAGCTGTAAAAATCCTGATCGGAGCATCAGTAATGAACACCATTAAACTAAAGCGCTCTGCATGTGACGGGTAAATGAACTCACCCAATCACATCCTATATGAGATTATTCAGATATCTACACAATACACACAGAGCGGTTCGAGAACTGACTCCAGCCCAGAACCATGACAGTGGAAATGTCTAATAGTGCAGCTTTAAATATATTTAAGAGGAGCAGACTTCAAACACTGAACATTGAGGTGTATTGTATTTGTTTACAAGGTAAACAGATTAACGGTTGTTTTGTGCATACAGTCTGTAAAATGAACTGAAAATATTAGATTTAGTTTATCAGAAGGTAAATTAATGTGTCATGGCTCACACTATGTTCCTAAATTCTGTCATAATTGACCAGCTCAAGTTTTCTCATGCCTACTTATATTTACTTATATTGTGGCACATTAATGTTACCATCTCTTTAAAAAAAAAAGAGAGAGAGAGAAAAGAAAAAATGTTTAAAAAAAAAAAAAACAACCCTAAACTTCAACTGTGCTCCTAAATTTTTGTAATTAAGAAATTGTCTTGCGTCTCTCCTCCTGTAAACACTGTTAAAGATTTGTAAATGATCAGGAATGTAGCACAACATGGAGGTGAAAGCAGCGGTCTGTTCATTTAAATGTGAAAGTGCAATAAAAATATGTTGTCCCTAAAATCAATCAATAATCGTGATCAATAATCGAGATCTCAATATTGATCAAAATAATCGTGATTATCATTTTGGCCATAATCGTGCAGCCTACCTGCATTATTAGATAAAAATCTTAAAAGTTCACGTGACATGGACGTTAAAGTCATTTGCTTATGTCATGTTTCATGTAGGTTATTTTTGCAGGAATGATGCCGTTTGTCAAGTCATGTCGGATTTCCCACGTTAAATCATAGCACTTCTTCTCTGTCGGCACCACATACGTGTTTGGGACGTATTTTCTCAGAGGCTTTGGCTGTAAATAATTAAATTACACACACAAAACGTCATTTTTATAAAAATGCATGCGATTAAAAAAAATTCCTTCATACAAATATGAATCATCTGGATGTAACTTACAGGCGGAGGCTAGTATGCAAATTTTTCGTGAAGATTGAAAAAACAAGTGTATTAGTCACATGACACTGTAAGAAACAAAAAGAGTAACGGTACCTGGGGGGACGAGTGTAGCTTTTTACGTTTCTCTCCAGGGAAATGAAACCTCCCCCACTCCTTCTGGTAGAAGAAATACCTGAGTGAGAGGAAAAGGACTTTTTAAAGATATGACCAATATATGGTCAAAACACTTACAGACATGAGCATATTGGTGGCGTTTGTCCAAAAAGCTTACCTTCCAACACGATCTGTTTTTTTCAGTTCACTTTTGTTTGGACGATCGTAGCGCTTCTTCTCTGTTGGCAACACACACCTCTTTAGGATGTATTTTCTTGGAGGCTTTGGCTGTAAATAATTAAATTACACACACAAAATGTTGTTGTTTTTTTTTTTTTATAAAAAAATCCTTATATAGGATTCCCCCCAGTATAATCTCAACGCAAAAGTTGATGATTTCCGTCATGAGATCGTGTTTGTTCTTCATGAACAGTATAATGTCTCTAAAGTACAGGGAAAATACGTTTTCTATTTAAAGTAATTATTTAAACAGAGTGAATTTGGAAGTGTCATGCTTAAAAACAAGCTTATTTGTTTATTTATTTATTATTATTATTAATGAAAGGCAAAGCTGTTTTAAGAACAGAATCCTAAAATCCACTAAAAAGTGGGCAAAGTGGAGTGTACTCTGTGTTTTTTTTTTGGGACAGAAATTTATGGTACAGTTATAGTAGACTACACACACACTAAGTACTAATACTTGTGTTCAGTAGTATGTGAACAGTTTATGTAATTATAAACGTACAAATGATAGTTTGACATTTTAAATGAGGTGGTGGACATTAGTATCCACTAGGTGGCAGCAGTGCAGCTGTTATATCGCCTCACTGAGCAGTCTAGTGCTGTCTGAAACCTCTCCCTAGATCTTTTCACATCATCAATAGGTGATGTGTGTATGCTATAAGGCTGGTCTGTTTCATCTCCTTTAACTAGAATGACTATTGTCTCATGGCCTGTAGGGGGGTTGTGGAATATATCCTTACAATTACAGGGGTCTCTGGCTAGAAGAAGCACTTTTCAGCCCTCAAAATGTCATGGAAACAATCTTTCCAGCCTAAGTTAAAATAAAACTTCAGAGACAGAAGGTTTGTAGATGCCAGAGACGGAGGTCGAGGGGTCCATGAAGAGGCGGCTCCAGCTGGCATCAGAGCGAGAGTGTGGGCGCAAGAGCAGACTTTTGATAAAGGAGGGTATTTACAGTGTTTTAACTGTTGTGTTTTTTGCGCTATTTATTAATTTGTTAAAATGTTCATATTATGGTCTATTTTTAATTGTTAATAAAAGTCCTTGCTGTTTTTAAGTGGCTGAATTAGTGTGTGTGCGCGCGCGTGTGTGCGTGTGTGTGTGCGTGTTGGTAGCTGGGTGGGTATATAGTTCTGGTCGGAAGTTGACATACCCCTTGCAGGAGAAAGAGACCCTGTGTAATCTGTTTAAACGACTTTTACGCATGTTTTGCAGAGAGATCATTTTCACCTTGCTGTTTGGGTCTCTGTCCCACACTGTTACAGTGCAGTATTGAGAGCGCGAGGGAGATCGATTTTCTATCAGAAACAGTAACTATATAAAATGGACGTCAACACGCACCACTCTGTGAGGTCATTTCTCGCTCTCAACAGAGTAGTTGTGATTGTTCAGTGTTTACGACAGGGCCAAAACATTCAAGGCCATGGTGTATTTTGACTGTTCCTGTAGCATAATCTCACCAAACTGTGTGTACACGAGTCCACAGACACTGAGTCTATTCACAGTTCCATGCTGTGTAGATGTTCTGCTCATCCTCACTGTACCGTAAAGGTCAGAACCTCACATCTGTAACCTTGTAGCTTTCCTTAATCAACACGACTGCGACCAAGCTTGTGTAGCACTACTATTTTTAGATCTCCGCCTCTCAAATCTATTGGCGCCCTACGCGTCCGGCTTTCAAATCTATTGGCGCCCTACGCGTCCGGCTCTCAAATCTATCGGCGCCCTTAGCGTTCGGCTTTCAAATTTATTGGTGCTCTACGCGTCCGGCTCTCAAATTTATTGGCGCCCTACGTGGCCAGCTCTCAAATCTATCGGTGCCCTACGCGGCCAGCTCTCAAATCTGTCGGCGCCCTACATGGCCGGCTCTCAAATGTATTGCCGCCCTACGCGTCCGGCTCTCAAAACTATTGGTGACCTTAGCGTCGGCTCTCAAAAGTATTGGCGCCCGATCCAAATTTTGCCACAGCAAGCACCACTCACATTTTCTTCAGGAAATGTCCCTTAAAATAATAAAAAGTCTCTCACTAGGCTGTGTGTCGAGATAAACGTGAAAACATCTTGAGCTTGTGTTCACCACAGACCTTATTTCCGGCATTTAACTGAAAACCCCATTGACGGAAGTGCTAATACGCTGACTCGTTTCTGGGTTTCACGACTCATTCCTGCAGCACTCTGTAAGACGGGCTGTTGTTATCAAACCATCGAAGTAGGATAAGCAGCTTTGGTAATGATTCTTTAAATGAACCGATTCAGAATCCTCTTCTTGAATCGTTTGAGTCGTTCTCACTCGGTCAGGGTTGCACGTGTGGGTTGCTTTCCCTGCATGTGTAATCAGCACGTGTTCACAGACCGTAAATCCCGACCCCATGGTAGACACTCGACAGAAATTTCATACTAAAGTAAGTATTTTATATTTTCTGGGTCTAAACAGAGCAGAAGTATTGCTAACGTGTTCTACAGATTCTGTTGGACTGGTGAACTGTGTGGATTTGTATATTTAACCCAGTTTAATATGGCCTGCTTTGTTCAGTCAGAGACAAGTAAATCTGTTCTAATGTTGATTTATTTTCCATAGATAAAACAAATTTTTGCTTACACATGAATACGTACTTTATGCCTTCAGAATGGTGGAGATTTGTCTCTTGACTATTTTAAATTTGGTTCTCTTCAACAGGTTGTGTTCGAGTTGTGCAGGCTTGTCACCTGACTTAAAGAAGGCATTGTTTGAAGGGCTTGATCAGCACCTCCCACGGCTCCTGCAGTTGTACAACACCGAGAGGCAGTGAAATACCCGAAATCCAACATGTGATGACCCGCATTGATCAAGAGGTAAGTCTAATGAACTTTAGTTTGTTCTGCTCCAGAAATGAGCCGATATCCAGCAGAACAGCACTGATAGTTGTGTAATAGACGTGCACAGTAGAACTGTCGTGATTAATAAATAAACTTATAAATGTGATTACTTGATGAACGTAGACAAAACTCTATACATGTGAAATGTTTTGTTGAAGTTCAGATGAATCTCTGATGTACACAATCTTCAACAGAGTTCTGCAGAAAGATTTTGAATGCCTGCCATTCACCAGAACAAATTTGCAGTTGATCAGTCTGTCTAAAAGAAAAAATCTAAACACACAATATAAAATTCCTGCAGTGTGAATAAAGCCTTTGTATTGCTTTTAGCAAACATGTCTAAGTACTCTCGGTTCAATGTACACAATTTACCCCATTTAAATGCATTTTGGAAATTGTTCCACATGGCCTTAAAGTGTGAATATTCACTGTATGACAAATAAGTAATCAAAGAATGGAAATGGATTTTTTCTTCTCTAATGGACCATTAATCACAATTATAAAAGATGATGCATCAGGTACAAAGTATCAGGGTTTTTCCCCCTCTTTTTCCCACAACAGTTGCATGATTTTTGCAACACCCTTTCCACCATGTGTGTGTGTGTGTGTGCGCGCGCTACAAATCACTTTGAGATAAAAATGTTTTAAGAAAGCCACTTTCACCTTCCTACAACAAACTGGTCTGAGGTGAAGCTTCTTGTCATGTTACTGTGGTCATGGATCACATTATGGGGATCTCTGTAATGTAACCGTTTCTGTAATTATCCTTACTTGCCTTTGCGCTTTTGTGCTTCTGCGTCTTCTGTTGGTGCTTTATTCTGCTTTTTAGGGCCCAATCACCGCTGCTGCAAAGCCCTATTGGATCTGCTGTTTATTATTGGGGCAGAGCACCGAAGGTGCAGCGCTTCCGGTGTCCACCGGAGGGCGCATGCACCGGAGGTGCAGGGCCCTATTGTTTTTCTGGTGTTTATTATTTATTTTAGTATTTTTTTCATGCATTCTTGCGGTTTTTAAGGGCCTAAACATGGCTGAAAACTCCCAAAACTTGGCAGATGCACCAGTGAAAATGTAAGTTACGTTGGGCATGGGCATGGTCGAGGAGCTCCTTAGCACCCCTGAATGCAGGCAAAGGTCGGGATGAAGTTGCTCCGATGTGCACATGATTTACCATATGGGGTAATAAAGTGTAAAATATAGATAATTCACAATAATTTAATATCAGATATCAGTTAGATTCAGCTTCGGACACAAGTTCCAGGTACTGATCGAGAAGGAGTGGATCAGCTTCGGACACAAGCTGACCTCGGTGCGTATGAGCAGTGAGGGCGTGGTTGTGTGTGGGCGTGTGAACACATGTATATTTAACCCCATCTTTCTCTCTCTGTGTGTTTCTCAGCGTGTCAGCCTTGGATATGAGAATCACGCCAACTCGGAACGATCCCCTCTCTTTGTGCAGTTCATCGACTGTGTGTGGCAAATGATGAGACAGGTCAGCTACTGATGCTTTACACCACAACACTGTTGAATTCTCCAATCTGATTGGTCAGAAGGCGTTGGAGACATTTCTGTAACAGCAAGATTCTGATTCCAGCTGCAAGGGAAATTACAGCTTTATAGTGATGTGCTCGTTCTCGTTTCTATAGTAACAGCTCATTGACAGGGTCTAGTATGGCGTACGCAATACATATTCTAAGCTTAATCGTAAACATATTATAAACATGTCACTTAAAGAAAAAGACGTATGATCATTGTGATCTAGTTAAGATTTATAAGTTATCTATTTATGGAAGTTTTATGGAAGTAGTCTCCAGTGTCACGGCAGAGAGGACATTGCACTTTCCAGTTTCTCAGTAACATTGCAAGTCTTATTAATTTCAAGAGTTAGGGTGGGGAAAGAGAGGCTTGTGAGGGAACTATTGTTTTATTTTAATGTTATAAAGTAAGAGATCATAATGAGAACTAACTCTCTTTTCCAGGACATTCCAAATTGTTCTTTGGCTATGCCCCATGTTTGTGCAATGGTTCAGACCGGTTTTTCCTCTTTTCGCAGCTTCAAAATGGCTTGCTTTTCTCCCATAGACAGCTCTCTGGTCTTCATGTCGGTTTATTCTTTTTAACAACAAATGCTGTCTCCACAGGTGAAACCCAGGGCTCAAACCAAGAGAAGACATTCAGAGCTATTCATTCTTTAAAGTCCATTTAACGAGGTACACCTGGCCAGCAAGAAAAAAACATCAGTCACTCGTTCCAGTATTTTTGAACAGTTAATGAATAGGATGGCTTCAAAAAAGCTGCCATATTTTAAGCTGTGTAACACGTCTAGATGTAAATATGAGGAAATGAAAGCTGAAATTCTGATCTATCGTCTCATATTCGTCTTTTATCTCAAACCCAAATGTCTTCAGTATATTGCAAAAGCAATAGAATTGGCCTTGATGTTCCAATACTTTTGTAAGAAATAAATATAATTTCCGTACTGAACAAAAGACTGATTATCTGTTCAGGCGTTGTTGTGCAGATCCACATTTAAGCATCTTACTATACACTGTTAAACCCAGTGTTTGTGTTCTTTCTTCAGTTTCCTTCTGCTTCTGAGTTCAAAGAGCTTTTTCTCATCCCCATCCTGGATCGCCCCTACAGCTGCCTGTTTGGTACATTCCTCTACAGCAGTGAGCAGGAGAGAATGGAAAAGGTACGCTCCACATTTCTCCACTAATGGGCGGAGGCTTTCCAGCCTGTTTGATTTTACTGAATGGAAATGAATTTGTCTAAGTGTATTATGACTTCTCTCTCTGTCTCTCTGTCTCCTCTTTTGTTTTTAGGAAGTACAGGCTAGAACGGTCACTGTGGTCCTACATTAACAGTCAGCCGGAGGACTTCACTAACCCGTTCTATGTGGACTGTAAAAACCAGGTGCTGTATCCACTGGCCAGTCTCACACATCTGGAGCTCTGGGTGGGTTATTATGTGTGCTGGAACCCACGCATGAGACCACAGGTGCTTATACTGCAAACCACACTCTATGAAATTATGGGGAAATGCTCAAAAATAGTGCTTCCAATATATACCAAAATACCCAGTTACTTGTATAACTGAACAGTGTCACTTCAGACACATGATGAATGTCACTTTTTATTACTAGATGTTTCTGGGTTTTAACACCAAGTTTGCTTTAAAAAAACAAAACCATTTCTATCAGCACAAAGCTAAAACAAACACAAAAGCTGGAGTAATGGGTCGGTAAGCATAAAAAGTGCCGTACACAGTGGAACTGGACACACGAGGATCTCTGACACTGTTGACTCTTCAGTGGTTCCATTTTCAGTTCTAGTTTGTAGGTACAGGTTTCAGTCTTCAACAACATTGTAGTTTTCTTTTTAAAATGC
The DNA here is from genome assembly GCF_001660625.3 of Ictalurus punctatus. Classification (NCBI taxonomy): domain Eukaryota; kingdom Metazoa; phylum Chordata; class Actinopteri; order Siluriformes; family Ictaluridae; genus Ictalurus; species Ictalurus punctatus. Next base: position 980,910 of record NW_026521087.1, read on the forward strand.
ACTCCTTGGTTGTGCTCACTGCATTAAAACTCAAATCCAACATTGTGAGATTTTTTTTTTAAGTGTGTTGAAATGGAGTTTTCTTGTGATTCCCCTATATTCCTGTATATTTCATGATTGGCTGGTTAGAAAACTACATGAACGTACAGGTGTTCCTAATAAAGTGGACGGTGAGTGAACATGACGTGGCTGAAACGATTTCCAAAACACTTCAGGAGCAGCTAGCGATAAAGATTAAGGTTACACCGGCTTGATGACTGATCTTTTAATAATGATACATAAATAAATAGAAAACGAATGGAATGATTTAGAAAATCGGTGTCCCAGAACGAAACTGATGTTTGTGTGCTTTGTTGATTATGTAGATGCCGCTCCATCAGAATCTGAGAGAGTTATTGTTTTTGCGTGAAGAACGTGGAGGAGCTCCAGAGAGAGGCCACGTCATCCTGCTCCATCTCCTCATCCTCAGAGCATACTTCTCCCTCCTCACATAGTGGTACACCACTTCACACTGCTGTCTAAACACACACACAGTCTTTACTCAATGAATACACTCTCAGGCACAAGTATGGATTTTATGAGTATGAAGCGGGCACACACACACACACACACACATTCCTGTTTGCAATTTTTTTTAACTATAGAGAAGTAACCTAGTGTCACATTTTATAAATCCTTAATACTTAAAAATGGATCTTGGAATGATAGTCAGCATGTCTGCAGCATGAATTCACAGTATTTACGATCTAGTATTTGACCTGTAAATATGTAAAAAAGAGAAGTATTAATATATTTGTCCTTACACGTCATGTTCATCTTTCCCTGTGGCCTCATTTGCTCCTCTGTGCCAACTCCCTTTCATATTTTAACATTTCAATACAGTTTTTAGCTACTTGAAGGTTTTTGTTTGTTTTTTCCTCCCAAAGTGAATCATCCATCTATTTTTGTATTTTATTAGTTACTTTCCATTTTATGTCCGCTCTGTCATCACACTGAAGCGTGATAGTTATGTCAGTATTATTCATTTCTCACAGACCTGCCTTTCACCTTGCTAATATATGGAAGCACTGAATAAACGGTCAATTTGTCATGTTTCTGTATGAAGGTGTTAAAATGTTGAGTTGTACGGCCTTTCCTGCCTCGTGGACTTTTCACCGGTATCGTTTGAATAAATCAAACTGGTAATGAAAAGTGTCGTTACTGATAGGGAAGCAAAACCGAGACAAAGATCTGAATGTGAAAATCCATTGAATTTGGAAATGAAATTTCGACACCATTGAATTAATAGAATCCGTGTATCATATCATTCGTTCTTTTCATATTCAATTATCCACTTATCCAAAAATGGAAAAATGGCTTGTTATTTTATTATTCATTTACAGATCCAAAACGAAACAGAGAGGAAAAAAAAGTTGTTTTCCGTTCTTTCAATCTCACGCTCAAGTTAAAAATAAGCGATTAGAAAACGGGTCAAATGTCCAGGTTTCATTTGAACTTTTTTTTTTTTTTTTTTTTCCGATTGACTATGACCCAGAAGTTACTGGTTTCTTCACATGTTGTGCTGGATAAAGGTGTTTTTATTTTGGTTTATATGTTTAGTTTTTTGCTGAAGAGCATGGGGAGATTCGTACTTTTTAAGGGAGCCAAATGTGTAACCCTCAAAGAAGACTGCAAAAATATTAACTGCAGTTAAACCAGTCAATAATCCTTTATAATCCTATAAATGTTTCTGTATTTACGCTTTTACATTTTAGAAAATGGGCAAAATCAAGTTTAAAGAGAGGCTGTAATAAAAATGCAGTTTTTGGATATCAGGGTCGGCGCAGTGGCTTTGTAGTTAGCTTCTTTGCTTCACACCCCCAGGTTGCACTCTGGTTTCCTCCCCTAGTCCAAAGACATGCGTTGTAAATTGTCCGTAGTGTGTGAACAGGTGTATGATGGGCTTACACCTCGTCCACGGTGGCCCCTGTCTTGTGCCCCGAGTCCCCTGAGATAGACTCCAGAGTGACCCTGTGTAAGATCGATGGAATATCTGATTTAATGAACACTGAAAAACTTTTCATTTCTTTATTTGAAAGCATGTAACATCAGCATGACGTATGGGGTTCACCAAAACGGGACTATTGAAGGCTCGAATAACCGGCTCTTTTTCCAGTCTGTGTAGCCTCACATTCCTGTTATTGGGTGACACGGGTGGAATCCAATGAGGTTTTCTACTGTTCTCAAGGATTGGCATGCTGTGCATCCTGAGATGCTTTTCTGCTCACCATGTATGTAAAGAGAGCTTATTTGATGTTACCATGGCCGTCCTATTAACTTGACCCAGTCTGGCCATTCTCCTTTCGTCAACAAGGTGTTTCCACCCCGAGAACTGCCACTTACCGGATGTTTTTCACACAAGTATGTGTGTGTGGAAATCCTAGGAGAGCCGCAGTTCCTGTAATACTCAAACCAGACCATTTAGAATCTACAACCATGCCACGGATAAAATCACTGGATTACATTCTGGTGTTTGATGTGAATATTGACTGAAGCTCTTCATCTGATCCTGCTTGATGTTGTACACTGTGGTGTTGCCATATGATTGGCTGATTGGATAATTGTATGAATGAGCACATGTACAAGTGATCAGTGAGCACATCTATCTACCATAGAGGTATTTTGGGGCAATACTTGACCATGTACCTGACTGTTAGATTTGTGGCCAAGTTGAAGAAGCTTTTGACATCCCAATGGAAAAAAATAAATAAAGCAATCCAGGACAAATTCACTTTCAGTCTTTTATTTTTATATTGTTTTTTTCCCCCTTCATGTTAATCTCTTTCTACAGAACCCGTCCAAACTTCATATGTCAATGTAGTAAGCAAGATAAACTGTCTACAGCTGAAGAATCTAAGCATGCATCTGTTTTCACCCTTATAGAAAAAGTTTTGCAGTTCCTATCCAAAAGACACCAAGAGCCCAGATGTCCTTAGAAACAAAACGTAACCTCCAACTCGTGGCCTTTTCAGAAACTCGATTCCCAGACGTCGCCACACTGATCACAGTGCATCCTTCAAATCCACCGTGCAGAGGAAATGGACCATTCGATTTAAACGGATTGTTGAAAATGTACGTTGTTCAAGGCATTTGTGGATTTGAAATTTCGCTACAAACCGAGTCTGAACAGTCGCCAGAATCTGAGGCAAAAACACACGAAGGAACGAGATCACGTCGTCATTGCCTCGTCTCTGGTGTTCTACATTTTTGACGAAAGTAACACCAGAGATGCTGCGTTAAAATGGTCAAGAAAATTACACCAGAGTAAAAAAAAATCCCATTGTGTTAGATTATAAACATCGACTGAAACTCTCGATAGGACATCGTTGGAGAGTTGCATACGAGCGGACATTCAACGATATTTAGTAGAAGCCTTGTGGATGTTTTCGTCTGTGTTCGTCTGTAATATACTGGACTGTCCTACCAAGAGTTCGTCCACATACACATTCAACTGAAGCTCATACAGTCGGCATACTGAACTCTCCTTTTTGCCATAGTGCGGCCGCTTAACAGGATAAGGCCTCAGAAGTCAAGCACCAGCAGCTTGTGGCTAAAAAGCTGCAGCAGAATTGAGCTCGGCTAGGAGGTGACTGGTGACGGAAAAAGCCGGGGAACCTCGGAAAGGAAAACAGGGCTGTGTTCCAAATCTTTTATTGCCTCCTCTTCAAACTCCAAAAACCTCTCGGCCCTCAGCTAAATCCAAAGCTGAGGAAAACAACCGTTCTACTAAGAAGGCCTTCTCAAATACAACGTTTGAGCGAAGGGAGGAAATGATCAAACGGGGATCAATTGGAACACAGCCCATACAGCAAAACCGTAAAAAGGTGCCATAGAGTGTAAATGATTCAAACAGACACAAATCTAAGCCCAAACACTTCATATGACCATTGATATGACTGCTAACGAAATCTATTGTACTGTAGCTGCACTGCTACAAGTGTATATAAAGATACACCGATACATTACATTTACATTTATTCACTTAGCAGACGCTTTTATCCAAAGCGACTTACAAATGAGAAAGATACAAGCAAAGTGATATCAAGCAGAGAACAATACAATAAGTGCTACCATACGAGATCCATTAATTGAATTCCAGAAGAAGCAAAGTGCAGAGTAGAGGTGTAAGTGCATTTTTTTTTTTTTTTTTTTTTTTTTTTTTTTTAATATATATATATTATGAGTTTGTTAGGTGTTCATTGAAGAGGTGGGTCTTAAGCTATTTTTTGAAGATGGTGAGAGATTCCGCGGTCCGGATTGAGATTGGAAGTGCATTCCACCACTGAGGAACAGTTAGTGTGAAGGTTTTGGAAAGGGACCTTGCGCCACGCTGAGTTGGAACTGCTAAACGTCGGTCGCTAATCGATCGCAGATTGTGAGAGGGAACGTAGGCCTTCAGGAGAGAGTTGAGGTAGGAGGGTGCTGTTCCTGACAAGGTCTTGTAGGTGAGCATCAAGGCCTTGAACTTGATGCGGGCAGCTACAGCAAGCCAGTGGAGGGAGATGAAGAGGGGTGTGACATGGGTTCTCTTGGGCTGGTTGAAGACGAGGCACGCTGCAGCATTCTGAATCATCTGAAGGGGTTGATGGAGCTGGCTGGGAGGCCTGAAAGCAGTGAGTTGCAGTAGTCCAGTTTAGAGATAACAAGAGCCTGGACTAGAATCTGTGTAGCCTGTTTGGTGATGTAGGGTCGGATTTTCTTGATGTTGTAAAGGATGAACCTACAGGACCTTGCATTTGCTGAGATATGGTCTGCAAATGTCAAGCCATTATCAAGAATCACCCTGAGGTTCCTGGCCGTCCTGGTTGGCATGAGTGTGAGTGAGCCGAGCTGTACAGTGAGGTTGTGGTTGATTGAGGGACAGGCTGGGATGACGAGAAGCTCAGATTTTGCCAGGTTAAGTTTAAGATGGTTTTCCTTCATCCAGACCGAGATGTCTGAAAGGCAAGCAGAGATGCGTGCAGAGACGGATGGATCGTCAGGCTGGAAGGACAAATGGAGCTGGGTGTCATCAGCATAGCAATGATATGAGAAGCCATGAGACTCAATCACCTGCCCTAGAGATGTGGTGTAGATAGAAAAGAGGAGTGGACCCAGAACTGACCCCTGTGGAACGCCAGTTGTGAGTTGCTGAGTTTCAGAAATACCTCTCCTCCATGATACCTTGAAGGATCTGTAAGAGAGATAGGATTCCACCCAGCGCAGAACCGTTCCAGTGATGCCCAGGCTGGAGAGAGTTGACAGGAGATACAACCAGTTGAACATGAATAACAACCAAAGCACATTTCACAAGCACGATATCTTTCAAAAATGTCCAAAAGCACAAATTCCCTAATAAAGGAAAAAGACATGTTTGTGCTAACATGTAAGACTTGAGTTTCTACATCTTCCAAACAAGTACACTTGAGCGTCTTCGTTACTATAAGCTCGGCTCTGAAAATCTGCTACCAGTAAACACACACACAGACAGAGCAAGTTAGCAAAGATTGGTCAACAAGGTTTCTTCAACACAACCACCTTTTGATACACGTACGCTCACTTCATATTGACAGTCCCTTTTTAAAAGTGAATTAAACCATGAGCAGCTATCTTCTCAAAAGTCCGGTCAATTTCAGAGCACAAAAAAACTGCCTATATACACAACAATTCAGTCCCACGGCTCTGAAAGAAATGCAGAGCACAAATGTACAAATCACTGCAATTTCTATTTTTCTTTTCTTTTTTTTAAATGTAAAAAGATGAGAAATCTTCACTGGGAATTACTTTAAGGTGATCATCAACAATTAATTGATCAGGGGAGCCTGGCTCTGGTTTCAGAAAAAATACTTTTAATTTTTTTTGCAAAGTAATGTACACACGTGTATAAAACCAGGAATCGGGTCTAGTAGTTATCTGGGGATAATGTCCAACTTGAGCTAAAAGTGCATTCTCTCCTATCTCACTTCATGACTAGTTTAAATAATATAGGGTTAAAGGGCAAATGGTGTGCTTGGAATAGTAGAGATTAGATGATTTTTAGCTTCTCAAACATCACTGTAAATCATTAGGATAATAGGATTAAGTCAGAATTAATGAATTGGATTCAGAGATGATTATATGAATGCTATAATTTATTACCCTTGCCTTGTCTGACTGCTTTAACACTGCACGTCTGAAATTCTCTTCTTTGTACAAATATTTTTTGCTTCTCTTTGTTTCACTTTTTTCGCTATGCTCTCCTCTGTCTCCAGCATAAACGGCCCTTTCTCTGTCTCTCTGTAAGTAGATGACCATCCTGACCTCTGAGGCTTCATCACTCATCACCATGGTAACTGTCTTGTCCACCCCCAGTAAAAGGCTGCATACTCATACTGTGCTGTGAAAAAGCGTTTGCTTCCATCTGCTTTTTAGCAAGTGGTAAGCACAGAAAAGCTGAAGGAAAGGCTTATGTTATCATTTGCACACAAACTCAGAAAAATGCTCATTAAAGCAAAGCATGCGGTTTGAAGTTTGGTTGTTTGACAATCAATGAACAAAAAAAAATCTGAAAAATAAATGAAAGTGAGGAAGAAATAATACATTTTGGCGTGTGCTGTTATAGAAAAGTAATCATCAGTAACTGGCAAGATACAGCTACAAACTAGCCGCTGAAGTTTTCCAATAACAGCACAGTTCCAATAACAGTGTTTTATTCTTCTTATACCACAGCACACTTCCATCCATCCATCCTACACACGGTTGTGGGGAGCCTGGAGTCTATCCCAGGGAACTCGGGGCACAAGGCAGGGGACACCCTGGACATGGTGCCAACCCATCACAGGGCACAATCACTCGTGCACACACACACTGGACAATTTTGGAGATGCCAGTCCACCTACAACGGATGTCTTTGGACTGGGGGAGGAAACCCCTGAAGCACATTTGCAGGGACATCGAGGAAATTTAGTGAAACCCAGTCAGTGATCTTATTGGATAATTAGTCTCTAATGATTTGACCTTGTTTGTTACGCTGCTAAATATTTTCCAAAGGTATGGAAGTGATGTTAAGTCAGCAGACGTATTGTGTGGGTTTGTGTTCTCTCTCCCTCCCCCTGTTTTTTTCTCACAGGTCGCTCTGACCTAATTCGTTGTGCTGACGTGCTGCACGGGGATTGGAGAGGAGAAGATTGTCCCTCTTTTAAAAAGGAGGACGAACAATATGTTGGGAGGAATGCGGATGTGTGGGGTGTCTGTGTCTGCGTGTGTACGACTGAGTAGCGAATGTTTTTCCTGGTGTTTGAGTGAAATCGCTTGCTTGTTCTGTTGTGTACGAGTGAAAGAAGTGAGTGGAAGTATATTGTGTTGTCCCATTCCCCTGGTTTGTCTTGTGTTGTGGCTGAGTGTACGCCTGAATTGTAAATACATCTTTCATTGTAAATATTTCTCTTCTTACTGTCATGAAAGCTGTAGGGGTTGTGTGGCGTTTATTTTTGGGCTCTACCTTTTGTTCACTGTTTTTGCCTCAGTTAGGGAGTCAGGTTAGACTCTATTTTCTTTTGACATACCTTTTTTGTTAGGTTAGTTAAACTGATACAGGGAAGATATTGACTGTTTTGTTTATTACATTGGCCTTGCCAGCCCTGAAGAGTGGTGCTTTCCGAGTGATTGTTTGTTTTGCATTATTTTTCTTGTGATCATTAAATTTGTAAGATTTGAAAGACGTGAGGTAATGAGATAATGAGGTGTCAACCTCATTATTTCTGAGTCTGATTTGTTTTTGTTTATACTTTTTTTATGTTACACCTCGACCCTAGACTGGGGTCGTAACAGTGAGTCAAAAATAACTTCCGTTTCCTTTTATGGACTTTTGTGGGCATTGCTACATGGAAATGAGCTGTGTCAGGAACACGGTTTGCACTTTAGAGGTGAACAACACGCGTACACAAGTACGAAGAACATCGGCGTTTCCGAAACTTTTATAAATCCGGCAGAAACGTTTAGTTTGGTTTGACTTGGGCAAACATTTACACACAACTTTACTAAAAGAAACTTGCTCAGAGATGTTCAATCGGGTTCAAGTCTGGGCTCTGGCTGGGCCACTCAAGGACATTCACAGAGTTGTCCTGTAGATAGATAGATAGACAGATAATTTTATTGGTCCTCAAAAAGAGGAAATTTGTTTCCACAGTGGGTGCGTACAAAAACATAACGTCATACGTATAGACCAACATAAACAATCACAGCCATAGAGAGGAAAAGGGGACGAGGAGAAAAACATCAGGATCATCATACAACAATGCATCTGACATCACAATGGCTGTGTACCTATGTGTTTAATGCTCGTATAGCCATATTAACAAAACTCCTACCATAGCCAGCCTTTCTGCACACGGGTAGTCTATACCTGCGGCCAGATGGAAGGAGATTGAAATATTGATAAAGTGGGTGGTTTGGGTCATTCAAAATTTTATGTGCCTTCTGGAGCGTAAATGAATTGACACAGTCCGATAAATTAGGGATGGGAATACCAATAATTTTCTTTGCTAAATTAGTTATTTTCAAAAGGTTGTTCTTATTAGTTACTGTTAGCATATGGAAAAAACAAATGGCACCATATATAAGAACCGGTTCAATAATACTTCGGTACAGAAGAAGAAGCAGACTAGGCTGAACAGACAGATATTTAAGTTTATGGATAACTGTGAGTCTCTGACAACATTTGTAAATACCTAGAATGTGCTGATTGAAGCTGAGATGTTTATCCAATGTAATGCCCAGATATCTGAAATGCTCCACACTTTCAACCATCTCTCGGTTAATGGTAAAACCGGAAGGATGGGTAAGTGTTTTGGAAGAGCTAAAATAACACAGCAGATCTTAATTTTTAGTATTTGAGCTTTTATCCATTTATGTCCGTTATGTTTAAACCTGTATAAACCTTGTTTAAAGATCTACCACGATTTCTCCATGATGTTTGGTGACAAAGTGTCTCAGAAGTTCCTGGCAAAGTGGTCAATATTCTTCAAGCCAAACATCATTGCAGACTGCAAGACTCTTAAGAGTATGGGCGAGCTGCTGTCAGGAACTGAACCTGAATCTGAGGACTACAATGGTCAGTATAAACTGTTTTGTATTTTAAAAATGTTCCAGTCTTTAAAAAAATAATTAAATAGAGATCATTTAATTATTTTGTGATGTCTTTAGGATGGGACAGCGATATGTCCTCAATCCTTTTGCAGCTGCATCTGCTCCCTCTAACCTCAAGAGGCCAGAAAAAAATATCCAAGATCAGTTCAGCTCAAGCAATCAGCCATCTTGTGAGCTACCTTAAGGTATGCAAAAGTTAATATTTAAACATCAGATCTTAATTTTAGGAGCTCTTGAGGTGTAGATTATTTTGGGATTCTGAGACCTGCATCTTATTTTGCTTACACCACCTGCAAACAAGATGTGACGGTGCTAGTGATAATGTAAAAAACATGCAAAGAGTTTTATTTTCATATTTATTTTATGTCCCTTTGCTGACCTTCAGGAAGGAGCCAGTGTGAATACCTTCATTGAGAGTGCTGACACAAGACAACCATTTCTCCTCTGCATCGGTGAGCGAAAGAAGGATATCCCAAAGTTCTACGTTATTATCGACCAAAAGGCGATCCCATGTAAGGCGCACACATCAGTGGCAGCTTTTGATGAACTGTTCAAAGCTCACTATGTCTTCAGTTTCTCATACGATGAAGCTCTTTGTGATTTCTACACATTTATCCAAACCACCATCTATAACATCGATGTCGGAAGAGCAAAGCAGAGCCCGCGTGTTAAAGAACTTCGAGCATGATTGCTGCAGCGAGATTAACTGCCTTGAAGATGTTCACATGTTTTGAATGTAAAGCACACCTCAGAACTTGTTTGGTTCTTCGTCAACATTTAAAATTTCAACATGTTTATATCCTAGCAAAAAGTTACATTTAAAATGTGGAGAGCCAGGTCGCCTGTTATCATTTTGTACATATAGTGGCTTCTGAAAACACCTCAGCAAGGTACATAGTCACACTATGGATCAGGAGATTGATACTAATCAGGATCTTTCCACTCAGGGAGAATATGAGGCAGAATGTTCAAATGATCGCCCAAGTTTACAAAGTTGGAGTTTACAA
>NW_026521087.1:996060-1023560 GCF_001660625.3 Ictalurus punctatus
TTCGCGACCGTGAACTGTATATCAATGCTTTTTGGCCACAGATGCTGTAAGGCTCTGGCGTCTCTGGAGGTCCGTCAACGCAGAACGCATTCCGCAGTCCAGACGACAGGGGCAAAGAACCTGCACCGAAACCTCTTTTTTGCTCCACACACCGGGATGTAATTTCATACGCGTGAGCTATGTCAGCAAGAGGTTAAGGTGATGAACTGCCAATCCGCTGTGCACAGCCCATGTGGGTTTGGATCCTATTTTATTGTAAAGACCTTGCTTAAGCGCATTCTGTAAAGGAAGCGTGCATGGTGCAGACACTGTTGGCGTCTGCATGAGCAGTTAGTCTGAAGGGGAAATTAGGGTCAGGTGTTTTCAATCAACGGGATGACAATCAGGTGTGAGTGAGCACCCTGTCTTATTTGAAGAACAGGGATCTACCAAAGTCTGATCTTCACAACACATGTTTGTGGAAGTGTATCATGGTATGAAAAAAGGAAATTTGTGAGGATCTCAGAAAAAGAGTTGTTGATGCTCATCAGGCTGGAAAAGTTAAAAAAAAAAAAAATCTCTAAATTGTTTGGACTCCACCAACGAAACTCACGAGCATGGTTACCCTCCCTATGGAGTTCGACTAGTTTGGGCAGAAATGATAAGGCTTGTAATGTTCTTTTGGTGAAGGCTTAACTTTCAAAACTCACTTCTGCATTGGCCGGGAATTGAACCCGGGCCTCCCGCGTGGCAGGCGAGAATTCTACTACTGAACCACCAATGCTTAGTTTTAATAACTAAAGACTGTGCTGCTTCAGCAATTTGGTTTCAGATTTGAAAAGGAGAATCCTAAGTCTCTTCCTTATTTCAGCAGCAGTCACACACTATATTTCCAGATACTGTATAATATTATAATATCTCCTCTCTGCTCAACACGCATGTAATACAGTCTACATACCGTAGAGCAGTGTTTTTCAACCACTGTGCCGTGGCACACTAGTGTGTCGTGAGAGACCGTCAGGCATGCCGTGAGAAATTGTCCAATTTCACGTAGTCTTAAAATTCTTTTTTATTAAAATTTATTAATTATTATCTGCAAATAATAAGCCATTGTTGAGTGTCTGTGCTGTAATATAGTGACTGGCAGAGTAATGTAATATTCGTCCCTGTGGCAGCAGGTAATTGCCTCCTACCTTCTTAGAGACAAGAGAATTAGTGACGCATGCGACAGGTCGTGGTGGCAGTGATGGAGAAGTTTTTAAAAAGGAAACATGCAAACTCCGAACTGGGCCCTGGACAAGATTGTGACCCAGGTGAAGGGCCTAGTATGAGTGGTGGTAAAAAGAAAGCAAAGACGGTGAGCTCGAGGCAATACAGCGAAAGTTATCTTTCGTTAGGATTTACTTTCACCAGCGATGAGAGGACCCCGACTCCATTATGCTTGGTGTGTGGCGAGAAGCTGTCCAATAGCGCCATGGTGCCAAGCAAGCTTAAACGCTATCTCCAAGCGAAACACCCGTCGCTTCAAAACAAGCCGATGGACTATCTTGTTTGCCTGCGTGAAAACACAGAAACAGGCAACATTAATGAGAAAAACCACAAAGGTAAATTAGAAAGCCCTCAAAACTAGTTGCTGCACTTGTAGCTAAATGAAAAAAGTCCCACACTGTGGCAGAGACGTTAATACTACCTGCCTGCAAAGACACTGTCAACGAGATGCTCGACCCTGACGCGGTTAAAGACATATCTAAACTCCCGCTCTCAGATAACACAATCGCCAGACGTACTGATGACATGTCTACAGTCATCGAAAGCCATGTTTTGGAAAAGATACGCATCAGTAGGAAATTTGTGTTGCAACTTGATGAGTCTACGGATATTCTCAGCTCTTGGCCAATGTGCGTTTTGTGGATGGAGATGCCATTAGAGAAAACTTCCTATTTTGTAAGGCACTGCCAGAAAAAAACAACAGGAGAGGAAATTTTTTGGGTCACATCAGAATATCTTGAGCAGGGAGGACTTACGTGGGAAAATTGCACAAGTGTTTGCATTGATGGAGCTGCAGCCATGGTCAGGCACACCTAAGGCTTCGTTAGCAGAGTGAAGGAAAGAAACCCAGATCTTATTGTTACACACTGTTTTCTGCACCGTGAGGCCTTCGTTGCAAAGACTTTACCAGCAGAACTAGTTCCTGTGGTGGATGATGTTGTGCACATAAGGAACTTTGTAAAGACACGACCTTTGAAAAGTCATATATTTGCATCTTTGTGTGAGGAAATGTGAGCGGAGCATAAAGCCTTATTGCTCCATACGGAGATCCGATGGTTGTAGCATGACAAGTTGCTGGCCCGTGTGTATGAGCTTAAATTGTTAATAAGTTGGAGGAACTTAAAGTGTTTCTGACAAACGAGAGGTCTGATTACTCAAATCTGTTTGCAAGTGATGAGTGGTGTGCAAAGCTGGCATACCTGGCAGATATATTTCATCATCTGAATGAACCGAACACACGGATGCAAGGCCGAAATGAGAACCTGCTTACAAGCATGGATAAAATAAATGGATTCCATTTAAAGGTGCACCTCTGGCAACAACATGTGCAAAGTGCCAACCTTGAGATGTTCCCACTCACAGAGGAACGGCAAGATCACCCTGCTGCACTGTGCGAGGTAATAGGTAAACATCTGTAAACTTGAGGAGAAGTTGTCATTTTATTTCTCTTCAGCCTCCACTGAATGCCTTGACTGCTATTGGAAAGGACATGACTTTACAGGAGCAGGAGGAACTAACTGAACTGAAACAAGATCGTGGTTTAAAGCTAAGATTTGCTGAACTTCCTTTGGACAGTTTTTGGTTGACTGCTCCCAAGGAGTTCCCCATTCCGGCCAACAAAGTTTTGACATTGATCCCATTTTCCACAACATATGTGTGTGAGCTGAGCTTTTCAAGCCTAACTGCTATAAAAACTAAAAACAGAGAGAGACTGAAAGCTGGTGAAGAAGAGCTTTGTGTATGCCTTTCTTCAATTCCTGCCAGGATATCGGCTTTGTGTTCATCTAAACAGGCCCAGGTTTCACACTGAGTGAGTATAAATAAATTGAGAAACTATATTGTAATTATATACACTGTATTAGGCTACAGAGTGTCATTCTGTAACATTTTTGGTCGGTGGTGTGCCACAAGATTTTTCCAATGTAAAAAATGTGCCATGGCTCAAAAAAGATTGAAAAACACTGTGTTACACTACACAATTTAAGAAGCTACACTTACTTCTGCTTCCATTGTAACACTTTTCAGTTTTGGAGCAACAACAACAGCAACAACAACAACAACAAAAAAGTGTTGGAACAAAATAAATCTTATTTTCCATTCCAGGTTGCAGGTATTCGTGGGTGCAATGCAACACTGTTCCACACACAAATAACTCTTTTGAATGGTTAAATTACTAAAATCAGAAAGCGCCACCAGCATATCTGACAAAGATGACTCATGAACCAATTCTTTAAATCACTAGCTGAAAACGACGTATTGAATTTACACAAACGCCAAATAACAAATACAACATTCTACTTTCTCATGAATACGGTATAGTGCATTGCTTAATCAGCAGTTTTTCTTATAAAGACAAGATATTTAAATTGAATGAATTTAATGAAACCACACATCAAGCTGTCTTTTCTAACAGAACATTAAATTTAGCATTAGCTCCCAGTTTCAGAAAGTTCTAGCCAGACATTCAGGGGGAAGAATCAGAACAAAATGTACAATAAAAAAAGTAGTGAAAGATGAAAGTGAAGGAATAAACGAGGGGTTTGTGTCTTAAAAGTTGTGTCTTAAATGTTGAGTAATTAAAAACTAAAAAAAAAGCTGTGAGATTCAGCGTTTGTCACAACGATGCCAAACGCTCTCCCGACTATTTCTTTGGGATTGTTCCCAAACTGAGAAATCAAGGTTCTTCAGTCATGCTTCCCCCACAATCAAGCTTTGGAGTTGACTCCATATTCACAACGACTATAGAGTCGACTCCAAAGCTTGATTCCTTTGAATCGACTCTATTCCCATTACCTGGTATCTACGAATTGACACCAGGTATTAGGAATCGCCCTGTTAATCATGATAATGATCCTATGTACTTAATACTGTGGGTTGTTCCCCTAACCTTTAATTCGAGATTTGTGCTGAATCAATTCTTGGAACAGACTCACTCAGTGTTGCAATCGATTTCAGAATATTAGCAAGGGTTTGAATCGTTATCATTTCCCCTGCTTCCATTTGTAGGAAGCTGCCTTAATCACGATGTACCCAGGCTACGCAGGCAGGACCGAGCTCCGGGACAACCTGGAGGCCGCTTCAGATCCGTCTCCATGATTGTGCCCGACCACGCAGTCATCGCAGAGGTGTGCTCGGGTGCCGTCATTCATTACGTTATGTAATGAACGCAATAACGGATGTATTCTGGCGTGTTACAGAACCATTTCACGTTGTCTTTTTTGCTGTAGGTGGACTTGTGAGCTGAGGGCTTCAAGTCCAGTGAGACTCTGGCGAAGAAGATGATTCAGCTGTATAAGCTGTGCAGCAAGCAGCTTTCCCGGCAGGACCACTACGACTTCAGCATGAGAGTCGTCAACTCTGTTATCGTCATGGCCGGGTATGTCCGTCTACGAACAGGGTGAACATATTAGGTTAGATTAGATTCATACGCTGTTTTTTCTAAATTGTTAATTAAAACTATCTATAAATGTAACAGATGTCTTGCTGGAATAAATCGAGCGTGTGTGTGTGTGTGTGTTCCAGGTCTCTGATGTGAGAGAACCCACACCTGAGTGAGAATGTGGTGTTGATTAGAGCGCTACGATACTCCAACCTGCCCAAGTTACTCAAGGATGATGCAGAACTTAAAATAAAATAAATTGATAAATAGTAAAGAACGCCAAAGCTTACATATGGAGTATCAAAGGTCATTATCACAGGATCACTGGAATCAGGCACTAGGAGGAAATTCCAGGACAAATTAGGAAATACAATTAACTGACATTTGCAAATTCTTTGCAACTAAAAAGCTGTAATTATATAACTTTTTTTAAAGCATTTAAAGTATATAACATTAGCACCTTGTAATGTTATACCAGCTGAAAAGTAAAGAATCCTGGAACATCTGAACATCCATAATCTGAAAATCTTGAGCCTAGTGTCAATCGAGTCAATCCAATCTTTCTTGTGTGCGTTTAGCGGTATTCTGTCGGACCTCTTTCCTGGTGTGGGCGTCCCCGAGCATGACTACGGCGCACTTTAGTCGAACATCGAGGCAGCTCTATGCGCCCGCTCCCTGCAGCCCTTCTCCAGCATGACCGCCAATGTGATCCAGCTGTACGAGACCATGCTGGTGCACCAGGGCGTCTTGCTGGTGGGCCCTACAAGAGGCGGTAAAACCACAGCGTACCGTGCCCTCGCTGACGCACTGCGCACCCTCCACGAGACAGAGGGCTGCGAGGTGAATCCCTTCTACAAGCCCATCGAGACCGACGTGCTCAACCCACAGTCAGTAAGCTTGGACGAGCTGTATGGTGAAGACGACCCTCTCACACTGGAGTGTAGTGCCATCAAACCGTCCCTCGGCAGTGACATCGCCGACACGCACAAGTGGGTGGTGAGTGACGTACCTGTGGACGTGCCTGTGGATTGAGAAAATTACCCCCGTGTTGGACAACAACAAGACGCTCTGTCTGGCTAACGGTGAAAGGATCAAGCTCACACCTTCTACACACGTTATTCGAGGTGTTACCCATCAGAGACAGGTAGCACTGGTCCTAAAAACCATCACAAACAAGCACAAGCATGTCATTTCCAAGAAGATTTTTTTTTTTTTTACATTAAACATGTTCCTGATGGAAAGGTCACACACGAACGTATCTTTAAGACTTCACTCTTTCACACGCCTATAATGAGCGATAAACGCATTCGAAGCATGTTATAAAGCCTCCGTAATGCATTACGCATAGTATTTAAATAAATATTATTATAATAACATGCACTACACTACATTATGCATTATGAATTCTTAACGTATTGTTAACACGTCTTTACTGTGAGCGGGATGATGACCAGACGCAGGCAGGCTCCCGGGTACTCATATCCGTAGACGTACTGATACAGAGCCATTCTGGCCACGCACTTATCCAGATCCACGTCCCAGTATTAGCACAGCTGCTTCTGCCACTCAAAGTTACTGCTCGAGTCCACCTACGTGAACACATACACAAAGACATGTGATATATACATAATCTCATTGTATACGAATTGGGCATTCTCGCTGACGATATAGCGTGGATAGTTTATAATGAGTGTGTTCATACTGTATAAACCTGGGAACTGATCTGCATATGCACTGCTGTCAGAGCTGCAGTTATTTTTAAAAGATTTATTAACAGCTTCTGACCAATCAGATCTGACCACACCCATGATTCCCTTCGCTCTGAAGAGAAGGTTGTAGCCGTCTGTACCCTTTCATTGACGAGCTCCGTGACGATGTCTCTGGCGTGGACATCCACGGTAATGAGAGCTGTGATGATGCTCTGATGTATTTTGGGTAAGTTACCCTGAAACAGAGTGGCCAACACATTCAGCCTCTGTATAAACACAAACACACGCACAGAGTAATATTACATAGTACACCATTCACCATTATGTCATGTAATCAGAGAAGGAAATCTGAACTACAGTTCCCAGCAGCCACTGCATCACAGTCACATGACCACCTGCACCTGGATCACATTCCTGGTAAGCACTTGTGTATTTAGCCAGTTTTTACTGCACTCTTTGTCTCACGTTTGTCTTTCTTTACCTTTGTCCCTGGTGCTGTGTTTTTCTCTTTGGTTTATGTTTAGTCTTTGCCACAGTATTTTGCCCCAATGTCAGTGTCTTTTGTATTTTGTTTAGTTCTTTATTAAACTTGAAAAAATCTGCACTTGCATCCGTCTCAACCTCCATATCGTGACACAAAAATATAAATATAATATAATATTATATATAAAATGTGTGTGGGGGTATATATTAATAGAGAGAAAGGCATTTCTTCTCAGGGGGGAGGGGGGTAATCAATAGGAAGAAGGATCTGAGAGGGAACATGGACAAAATTAATGGAACTTTTTCCTGGTTCGGCCCTAAATTTGGGCCAGATTAAATTTCATCTGTACAAGTTGGACAATAGGGATGGGGAACATAGATCCAGTACCCTTAAACCCAATTAGAACTTCTATTCCAACCATTAAAACCATTTTTTATCTTGAAATCTAGGGGTTTACCCAAACAATAAACTCTAATCACCTAATTTTTAACCAATAAAAACTCCTTTTTCTAATGTTGAAACTTAGGGGCCAACCCTAACCCTGAACTTAACCATCAGAAACAAATAATATGTTCTCTAAACTGATCCTCCAACCCCCAATAGTTAACCTCACCTAAAACGTCTTACATTTAGACAAATTTTTTTTTAAAGTCTTTAATTTATTTATTCATTTTCATATGGTTCATTTACATGTGATTCATTTACGTTGATTCATTTTCATGTGATTCATTTTCATGAGATTCATGAAAATTATTTTTTTTAAAGTGGCAGAATTCATTTTTAACACAATATATAGATTAAAAAAATGATATAATTTATTTTCCATTTTTTTATACAACTGATATTTTCTCATAGAATGTTAAATACATATAGAGAAATATATACAGAATGAAGGACAAGGTTTTGTGCCTGTGCCACCTCCCACACCAATGAGTGTTGGGTTGAGTCATCGCCTAACCTAACCCTGCCTGAGCCTTTTTATTAAAGGTGTTTAATTTAGTTTGATGTGGTTTAGTTCGTCAGAATGTGAATTTATCCGTTATATGTAGGCTAGCTAACTGCGTAGTTAACTAACGTTAGTCAGCTGAGAAGAAAAATATCAGACTTTTTCCTCATCCCCTGCCTGTCCAAACCCTGCCTCCTCTACATCAGATGCCCACGATGTTGAGACCAACTCGACCAGTGAAAGTTCTCAAGTGACATTTGAGTCATCCCAGCCCGTTTCAATCGGTGTGCAATCTTTTATAGATGATGACAGCCAAGCGCAGCGAGTTGAGTCTTCTCCCGTCCCTGCGGCTCTCATCCCGACAAGACAGTTTAAATCAGCTTGGCTACAAGAGTTCGCCTGGTTACGTTATGACAAAGGGAAAATGTACTGCACCTTTTGTGCTAAAGCAGGACAAGATATTGCTGGTAAAACAGAGTTCATTACCAGTTCGAGTCATTTTAAAAAAGAAACCGTAAAGAAGCATGCTGACAGTAAAAAACATGAGACCGCCAGGGATTGTGTCATTGCTAGCTCTGCCCCTCGTGCCACCCCAATCGTGAAAGCAGTGCAACGTGCTAGTGATAAAGTCACTGAAAAAGAGATGAGGGAATTGAAAATAAAATTCAATGCAGCCTACATGACTCTGAGCCTGAATAAGCAGGAATTGAATAAAAAAGTGAAAAAAAGAAACAAATGACTGCACATTTAAGTATTTACGGTAATATGATTCAAGATGGGGGCATCACTGCCACTGTTGGGCCCTTGAGCAAGGCCCTTAACCCTCTCTACTCCAGGGGCGCTGTATCATGGCTGACCCTGTGCTCTGACCCCAACTTCCTAACAACCTGGGATATGCAAAGAAAAGAATTTCACTGTGCTGTAATGTATATGTGATCAATAAAGACTCATTATTATTATTATATGACGTACTGAACATTGCACATATTGCACACTGTGTCTACTACTTTTATCTACTATCCACAGTCCAAAGGCTGTGGAGCTGGAAGGCTACGTGTGGGAATGACAAAAGATTTTTAAAAATAAAATAAAAAATGTATCAATACATGAAATTAGATTACACAATGTAGTTGAGGTTTACATGAATAAGCAGAAATGTAATCATGCTTATCTTTCCTATAGCACAAATGAAAAGCCCTCTCTAGAAGAGCAGATTTGTCAAATGAAACTTTTTCCTTCTTATCCACTGCTACGGTAAACTAAAGAGTAGATATTCAAATTACACTGCTAAATATGACTAGCGTTAGCTACGTGTAGTAGTGCAAAATAGTCCATCAAATGTATTAGCCGGTGTAGCCTATACACGAGTCCACTATTGGTCATATCACTATTGAGAACATGCCCCAAATTCATTGCTTTAGTAGAACTTAATGGTAAGTGAAATGATAATCACATTGTAATGTCCTTAGTATTTGTTCAGTCTACAGGTCCTCTAACACTCTGTTAAATGAATAAATGTAAATGTACTATGACGTAAATTTTGTTTTAAATCAATTAATTCAGAAATTACACACAATGTTAAGTTGATGTAATTATCAACATTATTATGTCAACACAACTCATTATTTTGATGTGTACAACTTTAAAAATTTAATTAATTCAATAAATTAGAATTTTTATCTTGCAACCACACATTAAATTTAGATTGTGGGGTTTGTTTTGTATCGCTCCGCTGTTAGAAAATACACGATGGTTGAATGTGAACATAAATGAGCAGAATGTAAGCTTGTGAAATAAATTAAACTTTATTGATTGCACTTTTGAGAAATTGGCATGACTTTGAATAAAAATTTACTGAAATAAATACTCTAAAACATTGATATACCTGATGTTCAAATGTTCAAAAAGAAAAAAAAGTTTTTACATACCTTCTAAATAGGTCCCTTTAGGAGGTAAACGTTTTAAAGACGGTGTTTTATAAGAAACGCGCGTATTACATGCCTTCTAAACCTAACCCTTTAGGATGTAAAATAAAAATTTCTACAGTCCTTCAAGGCTGTATGATGTCGTTGTTCTCTTTTACTGAAAGAAAGGTCAAAATCATCGGTGTTATTTGTTGTGAAGACTGAAGTGACAATATGTCTGAAGAAAATGAAAATATGTATTACATATCCTACCTGCTAACCAGGTTAATTTAAGGGTGAAAAACCTTTTTTAAAGACGGTGTTTTAAAAGAGTCGTGCATTTTGTTTAAACTATAAACAAGATTTCAGAAAATGGTCCGCCAACGAGGATACTTACACAGAACTATCGCTAAATACATAAGCTTTCGTCTATGCTTTGACATCCCATGTCCCAGCAGTACATTTATGACCTCTGATGACCATGTGGGTGTGTGGGGGTGGGTGTGAGAGAGAGAGACACACAGGTGTTCTTTTGGGGGTTTTGCTGACCAGAATTCTTACAAATGTGTTTGTTAATGAATTAAAGGGAGTCGTGTGTCTCAGTGTTAAAATAATGGTTAAGACGTTGTGGTTAAAACACAGAAGAAACTCTGCAACTATCTGTTACAATGTCTGCTCCGAGAAATCCTAATACCCTTAGAAGATTGCTGTGTATTCACCAACAAGAGGACCTGTTGAAATGAGAGAGGACCTGACTTTTGCTCCAAAAAAAAAATAAAAACCCCAAGAGGTTAGATTGACAAATTATTAATGAAGGTAATGTAAAGACGACGTTGTTTAACCCTGAGCAGGGCATCAACAGCTCCAAAGATCGTGTCTTAAGTCCGAGGGTTTAGTTAGGAGGTAGAAAAACATTTAAAGACGGTGTTTTAAAAGAAACAAGTGTTTCATCCTTAATGGTAAAAAAGAAAAGTGTTTGTACTCCAATATGAAATAAAACGGTGGAGACACACTGAGTACACTTCTGTTCCACAGTCTATAAGGATCCCAAAACTTCATGTAGTGTGGAAAAATATATACACCCTCTGTGACCCTGTTACTTAAGGTTTAAACATTATTATTTTGTGATGGCAGCAAGACAAAACGGTTGTGCATTTGGTATGTGGTGATTTTAGAATTAGGCCCCAAATGTCAATTATGATTTGTGTATGGCTTCGTCAGGCAAAGATCACGATGGTATGGAAAGAGTATACAAGAGTAATTGGGGTGATCTAATGCTTAGGACTTGTACAGTACTTCAACTCGGGAACGTCCCACCATGGCGTTCAGAGAGGCGTTATCTAAGGTACACGTATATATAATATAGATCAGATCTATATTAGAAGGCGGTGTGGTATAAAGTGAATCAGCAATAAAGTTCTCAGCTTGAGTTGTTTTGTTTGCGCGTAAAGTATACAGACAGAGGATATTTCACTGAGGTTATGTTAATGAAAAGGCTGTGCCTATTGTACAGGATTGTTGTGATTGTCGTGCAGCTCTTGTAAGATGTGGTAAGGAAATTTGTGAAATACAAACACAAAGAAGTGGTGGTTGCTTCGGATTAAGAAGAAAAAAACCTGCCAAATTGATACGAGTGTAATATAAACAAATGTTTGTGATGCCTGTGAAAGTCTTTCAAAAGTGAATCTGTAGGCAGTTTCCCTTCTGAAGACTGGAGCGAGTAAACAGTCCTCAGCAACTGCAGAGTTTTTGCGGAGTGTGTGTACATTTTTGGACCAAGTGTGGTCCTCTCTCAGATTGTTTGCAGTTCCTCCGGTGTAAACTATAACACGTATAGTTTATAACAAGTATAGTTTACACACGTTAAAGACTTAACGATCCTTGTTATTCAGTAGACGTGTGCCAATAATCAATTCCTCAACGTATCACACTGTTTAACACGCACAACAAAAAAAAAAAATCAATGAGTGTTGTTTTTGTACTCGGGAGCAGCAGGCGAGTCGTCGGTGGCAGGTGCGTTGTGCGTAAGCAGAGGGCTTGAGTGTGTAGATGGATCCAAAATGGTGGCTGAGTTTTATGTATTATTAGGGAGCTCATCATGGTCAGGTTGTCCGGATTGGACAGGAGCACATTTCAGCAGGTGAGGACGCTACGCTGAAGGTGATCCGTGTACAGGAGCAGTAAGGAGGGATAGATGTTGCAGAGGGATAGATTCCGCCAGTTTCTTATCGATGGAGGAATTCGAGGACGCTGCACGAGTCGCTCTGTAGAAGTGCTCGTCTCTTTGACCTGATTTTCCTGCATTGTAGGGAGCCGTGGTGGATGTGATGGTGTATTTGGAAGTACAAGATTGAGATTTTCCTGGTTCAGAAGCTGTATGTCCAATATCTGACTAGGTTTAGACTCGCCAGGTAGAGCGTAGGGGTTCGGAATGAGGGCTTGGTTTTTTCTTCAGGCTCCCTCTCTTCTTCCTGAGGTTCGGCTCGGACTTCTCCTCAGGGACCGATGGGTACTGGACCATAATGGTGGGTTTCTGGCGGAGGTCTTGGTGTGTATGAGGCTCGGTGGCCATGATGGTGCGAGCACTGTGCATTCTCTGAGGGAGTTTGGGGCCGGGCTCGCCGTGCTTCTTCTTCCAGCGCTTCAGCTGCGTGCGTTGCTCACGTTCCACGTCCTGTGCCAATACCTGCAACTCCAGAACATACAGCAAAAATCAGTCACAAAAATGAACTGGAATAGAATGTCATTCTACTGTACTTAATGTGTTAGAATGGGCTTCATTACAACGTCATGTAAAAGACGATGATAAATATTTATGAACGCTAATTTTGTAGAAATACGAAGGTGATGATGGATAAAACATGCTTGATCACCATGGCATGGACTCGCATAGTTACAGTAATGACAGGAAATGTTACAGTAGTGAGAGACCCATCATCATCATCCTCCTCCTCCTTCTCTCTGTTGTGTTACCTGGAGCACGAAGAAGCCCTCCTGCATGTATCTAGGCTCAATCGCTCCGAGGACCTCCATGGTCTCATACTGACCCGGACAGGCCTTGAGCTTATCCCGAGTACCCAGCATGGACGTCAACACCACCAAACCCACACAGAATATCATTTTCACTCCTACACAAAGAAAGAATGAGAGAGAGAATCAACACAGAAAGAAAAGAAGGACAAGTGTGTGTTTGTGTCTGACTGTCACACAGGAACATGTCCCACACTCTGAGGACCGAGGCCCAGGGCAGAGTTCTGGAGAAGGCGCACATGAACCACTCCATCATGTAGAGCACCGGCTCGATCTTGTGCTTGTCCAGGTGCCGATACGCCACAGAACACACTCGCTTCACAGCGCATGCAGGATCTCGCCGTCCAGCTGAACCGCCTCCTGCACACATAACGGTTCACAATAAGCGATATAACTTGCTGTTAATAACACAAAACAACTGTTCTCCTACACAGAAAAGCCCTGTTTCTAATAATACACTGTGCAGTGCAGAAATCTGGGAGGAAGAAATAAAACACGTAAAATTACAAAACAAAACTACAGCTCACACTAAAATACATAAACACACACTCACAATAATATAGAACATTAAACCTTAAAGAAAAAACTAAGCAAAACTGCCTCATGAACACAGCAACACATACACACAAACACAAGATGGCGGTGTTGAGTCGCCTCGTACAGCGGAGCAGGGTGGGGTTTGTAGCTCCGATATATAATTTCTAACAGACCTTATGATCTGTGTGGCGTGTTGGCTCGAATTTAGCCTATTACCCAAAAACATTTAAAATTCAACTTAGAAGCCAATACTCACATCTACCTCTGAGACCAGTTGGAGATAGAAAAAATACACCAGCCGTGAGTGAGAAGAAGCAAGGGTCCAGCTTTATTGTTTCATTCCACCACACGAGATCCACACCGATGAGAATTCTCAGAAGTGATCCCCCTACCCTGAGCTTAAGCTCCAGTATTTATACTGTATTTACACACTAGATAACCCATAGGTTTCCAGAAAAGGCCTATTTCACTTACCCAT
This sequence comes from Ictalurus punctatus, assembly GCF_001660625.3. Lineage (NCBI taxonomy): Eukaryota > Metazoa > Chordata > Actinopteri > Siluriformes > Ictaluridae > Ictalurus > Ictalurus punctatus. Next base: position 1,009,776 of record NW_026521087.1, read on the forward strand.
AGAATTGAAACCCGGGGTTTTACTTTACACATAAAATCAGAACTCAGGCATTTCCAACAACCCAGGAAACAAAAACCCAGTGTTTCTATTTACCTAGGTTTTCAAAAACCAGGGTTCTCTTTTACCTAGGTCTTCAAAAACCAGGGTTCTCCCTTACCTAGGTCTTCAGAAACCATGATTCCCATTTCCCTAGGTAATAAAAATGACGTAAGCAAGACGACTAAACAACCGGGAGGGACCTTGGTCTTATCGTTATCTCGAGGGGGGCGGGGGCAGCCACCCTTATAACTGGCTTTCTTCATGGTTCTCTAAAAATTAAGGCTTTCCTTGCGAGACGAGAATCTTCACCATCTGAATCATGAGTAAGTTATATTTTCCTTTTTTCCCCGTACTTCTCATTTATAATTTATTTTCATATTTGCACTATATTTCTTATTTTATATATATTTATACTACTTGAAAAGCGGTTTACTGTACTTCCAACTTCTTAATATCATTACAGTTCTACTGTCCTGCATATCCTACTATTCTGTTTTTTTATAGAGTTTCTCTATTACTATAAGATATTATTAAAGTTATTCATGTGTGTGTATGAGGAAGAGAGAGTGTGTGTGTATGTATGTTGTGTCTACTTGCCCGCCCTTGACTGTACGAGTGTGTGTGTGTGTGTGTGTTTTTAGCACTCCTTAGCTCGTACACTTCTTTTTGACTTTTTTGACTATTACTGATCTTAAATTGCTCGTAATTCCAATCTGTCAATGTCCGCCTAATCCTGCTTCTACGTGTCAAGGTGCCCGTTTTTCCTTCTTCTCCCTTATGTTTATTTTATGACATTTTTATCCACAACAGGCGTTACAAAACTAAATTACCGAGTGCGAATGTTTCCTCTACAACTTCAGACTGAACTGAACTACATTCGCTTCAATCAGATTTCAGTTTTTCACTTTTTCACGCCTGCAATCCACGGATACACAACTATAGCCGTTTTAAAAACGTGCATTCAGTCCGGTTTCTCGTTTCTACTGTACTTCTATATTCCAATTTATTTAACTAGGCCTGTAAAAAGAAAAAAAAAACCCAAACACATGGCAAATGGTACTTCTCAGCTTAATTTGATTGGTGAACAAATACAGTGGTCTCAGTTGATCCTAAATGTTTCTTTCCCAACAAAATAGAAGGTTTAACAAATAAAAAAATGTAATTTCAATGTCACTCTTATTTCATTGGTCCATGAAACCTATAAGGAATGGTCTTCAGGTATTTCTTGGCCCAGTCATGATGCTTCAGCTTGTAAGTCTTATGCAGTGGCGGTTGTATTTCAGCCTTCCTTACTGTAGCCATGTCTCTGAGCACTTGCCACCTTGTATTTCTGGACACTCGTGGAAGGTTGCAGTTCTGAAACATGGTGGCAGTGCTGGCTAATGGGTTCTCTCACGTTTTATTCTTCTTAGTCTTTTGCAGTCAACTAGCGCCTTTTCTTCTCCGTGGTTTTTTGCCCCCTGTCGAGTATTCATCACAAAGCATTTTTCTTGGGAGGTCACACCTCAATAATTTTGCGATCGTCAGTGTGCTGCAGCCCCCTGATAGGCATTTTACAATTTCTGACCTTTTTTTTTTTGACCCATTTTCCTGAATTGGAGAAGCTAATAATTATGCAAACCTTATATAGGATGTTAATCACTTTAAGGTGTAGTGTTTATATGTGGTGTTCTCCCAACAGGTTATTTTGTAGACCTTGATTTTGTTTGATAACGAGCTTTGCTTTCATTGGTTGGCTTAAAGGAGGGCGGGGTCACGAGTACTCTACTTTTTTCCCCTTCTTCGCACTCTTTTTGATTATACTGTTCTATCTGCTTTTCATGCACAAGTATGTCCCTGTACTATTAAGGGGAAAAAGTGCATGTGCAAGGAGATGTACTACAAATATAATCTATAATATAAACTTACACACATTTTTAACCAGACAACACCACAGGCTGTCAAGGCCAGTTTTCTCCATGTTGGGCAGAAGGATAGACTGTTATCGTAACCATAGTGCAAAGTGTGAATGAGCGAGCAAAAAAACACTGATAAGACAGATTTGAAAACTTTCCAGGCTGATATTCTAATGAGCACGCTTGACCTTTGTTGATGTGAAACACTCAGCCTGCTATGGTACTTTTTGATGATATCTTTTCATGTGACAACACTGAAGAAATGACACTGTGCTACAATGTAAAGTAGTGAGTGTACAGCTTGTGGAACAGTGTAAATTTGCTGTCCCCTCAAAATAACTCGACACACAGCCATTAATGTCTAAACCGTTGGCAACAAAAGTGAGTACACCCCTAAGTGAAAATGTCATTTTACAGTTCAACAAACTCTCCTCCAGCCCCCCAGTGCTGAGCCGCCCACAGAAGACAACGTGGTGTAACCTGTGATACATCTCCCAGCCTGAAGAGGGAGCACTGCTCAATGCATACATGCTCTCAGTGGGGGGTGGGGGAGGGACATCTGCTTTGTGACTAAGTCAAACTTTCTGTGAATATTTAACCATTTGTCCTCATTCTCACTAATACGACTGTTTACAATATTATTCATATGAAGTTGGAAACTGTGCAGAGGTTTAATGTGTTTCTAATTGAAAGTACAAACTCTGAGACAAACTATTCATGCATTAGTGTTGCTCCAGCTTTTTAGTGTCCATCACACTTTTGTGTGAAAGCATCGCTGTGTGCACCGTTAATCCAGAGTCTGTGATTAGATTATCCACATCATGTTCAAATAAATATTTCTATAGTAAACGCTTTAGAGCGGGGAAGCCTTACTGTGGTCCTGTAAGATTACAGTCCAGTACAGTTTGGGAATTTTCCTGAATCACACCCGATTTAAGTCCTCGGGTCATTAGGTAGGAGTGTTAGATGAGAAATCATCACACTGTGCATGATCACAGGAATTCAGGACCAGAGCCAGGCTCCCCTGATTTATAAATTAATTGTTGATGACCTTAAAGTAATTCCCAGTGAAGATTTATCATCTTTTTACAAGCATCCTTTTCACATTTAAGAAAAATAGAAATCACAGTGATTTGTACATTTGTGCTCTGCATTTCTTTCAGAGCCGTGGGACTGAATTGTTGTGTATATAGGCAGTTTTTTTGTGCTCTGAAATTGACCGGACTTTTGAGAAGATAGCTGCTCATGGTTTAATTCACTTTTAAAAAGGGACTGACAATATGAAGTGAGCATACGTGTATAAAAAGGTGGTTGTGTTGAAGAAACCTTGTTGACCGATCTTTGCTAACTTGCTCTGTCTGTGTGTGTGTGTTTACTGGTACAATAGTGGTAGCAGATTTTCAGAGCCGAGCTTACAGTAATGAAGACGCTCAAGTGTACTTGTTTGGAAGATGTGGAAACTCAAGTCTTACATGTTAGCACAAACATGTCTTTTTCCTTTATTAGGGAATTTGTACTTTTGGACATTTTTGAAAGATATCATGCTTGTGAAATGTGCTTTGCGTGTTACTCATGTTCAACTGGTTGTACTGGGCTTAGATTTGTGTCTTTTTGAATCATTTACGCTCTATGGCACCTTTTACGGTTTTGCTGTATGGGCTGTGTTCCAATTGATCCCCGTTTGATCATTTCCTCCCTTCGTTCAAACATTGTGTTTGAGAAGGCCTTCATAGTTGAACGGTTGTTTTCCTCAGCTTTGGATTTAGCTGTAGGGCCCAGAGGTTTTTGGAGTTTGAAGAGGAGGCGATAAAAGATTTGGAACACAGCCCTGTTTTCCTTTCCGAGGTTCCCCGGCTTTTTTCCGTCACCCGTCACCTCCTAACCGAGCTCAATTCTGCTGCAGTTTTTTAGCCACAAGCTGCTGGTGCTTGACTTCTGAGGCCTTATCCTGTTAAGCGGCCGCACTATGGCAAAAAGGAGAGTTCAGTATGCTGACTGTATGAGCTTCAGTTGAATGTGTTGTGGTCGAACTCTTGGTAGGACAGTCCAGTATATTACAGACGAACACAGACGAAAACATCCACAAGGCTTCTACTAAATATTGTTGAATGTCCGCTCGTATGCAACTCTCCAACAGTGTCACGTCCTATCGAGAGTTTCAGTCGATGTTTATAATCTCACCCAATGGGATTTTTTTACTCTGGTGTAATTTTCTTGACCACTTTAACGCAGCATCTCTGGTGTTACTTTTGTCAAAAATGTAGAACACCAGAGACGAGGCAATGACGACGTGATCTCGTTCCTTCGTGTGTTTTTGCCTCAGATTCTGGCGACTGTTCAGACTCGGTTTGCAGCGAAATTTCAAATCCACAAATGCCTTGAACAACGTACATTTTCAACAATCCGTTTAAATCGACTGGTCCATTTCCGCTGCACGGTGGATTTGAAGGATGCACTGTGATCAGTGTGGCGACGTCTGGGAATCGAGTTTCTGAAAAGGCCACGAGTTGGAGGTTACATTTAGTTTCTAAGGACATCTGGGCTCTTGGTGTCTTTTGGATAGGAACTGCAAAACTTTTTCTATAAGGGTGAAAACAGATGCATGCTTAGATTCTTTATCTGTAGACAGTTTATCTTGCTTACTACATTGACATATGAAGTTTGGACGGGTTCTGTAGAAAGAGATTAACATTAAGGGGGAAAAAAACAATGTAAAAATAAAATACTGAAAGTGAATTTGTCCTGGATTGTTTTATTTATTTTTTTCCATTGGGATGTCAAAAGCTTCTTCAACTTGGCCACAAATCTAACAAAGTCAGGTACATTGTCAAGTATTGCCCCAAAATACCTCTATGGTAGATAGATGTGCTCACTGATCACTTGTACATGTGCTCATTCATACAATTATCCAATCAGCCAATCATATGGCAACACCACAGTGTACAACATCAAGCAGGATCAGATGAAGAGCTTCAGTCAATATTCACATCAAACACCAGAATGTAATCCAGTGATTTTATCCGTGGCATGGTTGTAGATTCTAAATGGTCTGGTTTGAGTATTCCAGAAACTTCGGCTCTCCTAGGATTTACACACACACACACACACACACACACACACACACACACACACACACACACACACACACACACACACACACTTGTGTGAAAAACATCCGGTAAGTGGCAGTTCTCGGGGTGGAAACACGTTGTTGGCGAAAGGAGAATGGCCAGACTGGGTCAAGTTAATAGGACGGCCATGGTAACATCAAATAAGCTCTCTTTACATACATGGTGAGCAGAAAAGCATCTCAGGATGCACAGCATGCCAAACCTTGAGAACAGTAGAAAACCTCATTGATCCAAGATCCATTTTTAAGTATTAAAGATTTATAAAATGTGACACTAGGTTACTTCTCTATAGTTAAAAAAATTGCAAACAGGAATGTGTGTGTGTGTGTGTGTGTGTGTGTGCCCGCTTCATACTCATCCACTCCCTACTTGTGCCTGAGTGTATTCATTGAGTAAAGACAGTGTGTGCTCTTAAATGTATGTGTGTGCGCGTGCGTGTGTATTTAGACGGCAGTGTGAAGTGGTGTACCACTATGTGAGGAGGGAGAAGTATGCTCTGAGGATGAGGAGATGGAGCAGGATGACGTGGCCTCTCTCTGGAGCTCCTCCACGTTCTTCACGCAAAAACAATAACTCTCTCAGATTCTGATGGAGCGGCATCTACATAATCAACAAAGCACACAAACATCAGTTTCGTTCTGGGACACCGATTTTCTAAATCATTCCATTCGCTTTCTATTTATTTATGTAGCATTATTAAAAGATCAGTCATCAAGCCGGTGTAACCTTAATCTTTATCGCTAGCTGCTCCTGAAGTGTTTTGGAAATCGTTTCAGCCACATCATGTTCACTCACCGTCCACTTTATTAGGAACACCTGTACGTTCATGTAGTTTTCTAACCAGCCAATCATGAAATATACAGGAATATAGAGGAATCACAAGAAAACTACATTTCAACACACTTAAAAAAAAATAATCTCACAATGTTGGATTTGAGTTTGTAATGCAGTGAGCACAACCAAGGAGTGCATTTTAAAAAGAAAACTACAATGTTGTTGAAGACTGAAACCTGTACCTACAAACTAGAACTGAAAATGGAACCACTGAAGAGTCAACAGTGTCAGAGATCCTCGTGTGTCCAGTTCCACTGTGTACGGCACTTTTTATGCTTACCGACCCATTACTCCAGCTTTTGTGTTTTTTTTTAGCTTTGTGCTGATAGAAATGGTTTTGTTTTTTTAAAGCAAACTTGGTGTTAAAACCCAGAAACATCTAGTAATAAAAAGGGACATTCATTATGTGTCTGAAGTGACACTGTTCAGTTATACAAGTAACTGGGTATTTTGGTATATATTGGAAACACTATTTTTGAGCATTTCCCCAGAATTTCATAGAGTGTGGTTTGCAGTATAAGCACCTGTGGTCTCATGCGTGGGTTCCAACGCACATAATAACCCACCCAGAGCTCCAGATGTGTGAGACTGGCCAGTGGATACAGCACCTGGTTTTTACAGTCCACATAGAACGGGTTAGTGAAGTCCTCCGGCTGACTGTTAACGTAGGACCACAGTGACCGTTTTACCCTGTACTTCCTAAAAACAAAAGAGAGAGAGAGACAGAGAGAGAAGTCATAAGACACTTAGACAAATTCATTTCCATTCAGAAAAATCAGACAGGCTGGAAAGCCTCTGCCCATTAGTGGAGAAACGTGGAGCGTACCTTTTCCATTCTCTCCTGCTCACTGCTGTAGAGGAATGTACCAAACAGGCAGCTGTAGGGGCGATCCAGGATGGGGATGAGAAAAAGCTCTTTGAACTCAGTGTATAGTAAGATGCTTAAATGTGGATCTGCACAATAGTGCCTGAACAGATAATCAGTCTTTTGTTCAGTACGGAAATTATATTTAATTCTTACAATTAGAGTCCTCTTCAAAAGTATTGGAACATCAAGGCCAATTCACTTGCTTTTGCTGTATACTGAAGACATTTGGGTTTGAGATAAAAGACGAATATGAGACGATAGATCAGAATTTCAGCTTTCATTTCCTCATATTTACATCTAGACGTGTTACACAGCTTAAAATATGGCAGCTTTTTTGAAGCCATCCTATTCATTAACTGTTCAAAAATACTGGAACGAGTGACTGATGTTTTTTTCTTGCTGGCCAGGTGTACCTCGTTAAATGGACTTTAAAGAATGAATAGCTCTGAATGTCTTCTCTTGGTTTGAGCCCTGGGTTTCACCTGTGGAGACAGCATTTGTTGTTAAAAAGAATAAACCGACATGAAGACCAGAGAGCTGTCTATGGGAGAAAAGCAAGCCATTTTGAAGCTGCGAAAAGAGGAAAAACCGGTCTGAACCATTGCACAAACATGGGGCATAGCCAAAGAACAATTTGGAATGTCCTGGAAAAGAGAGTTAGTTCTCATTATGATCTCTTACTTTATAACATTAAAATAAAACAATAGTTCCCTCACAAGCCTCTCTTTTTTCCCCCTAACTCTTGAAATGAATAAGACTTGCAATGTTACTGAGAAACTGGAAAGTGCAATGTCCTCTCTGCCGTGACACTGGAGACTACTTCCATAAAACTTCCATAAATAGATAACTTATAAATCTTAACTAGATCACAATGATCATACGTCTTTTTCTTTAAGTGACATGTTTATAATATGTTTACAATTAAGCTTAGAATATGTATTGCGTACGCCATACTAGACCCTGTCAATGAGCTGTTACTATAGGAACGAGAACGAGCACATCACTATAAAGCTGTAATTTCCCTTGCAGCTGGAATCAGAATCTTGCTGTTCCAGAAATGTCTCCAACGCCTTCTGACCAATCAGATTGGAGAATTCAACAGTGTTGTGGTGTAAAGCATCAGTAGCTGACCTGTCTCATCATCTGCCACACACAGTCGATGAACTGCACAAAGAGAGGGGATCGTTCCGAGTTGGCGTGATTCTCATCTCCAAGGCCGACACGCTGAGAAACACACAGAGAGAGAAAGATGGGGTTAAATATACATGCGTTCACGCACCTACACACAGCCACGCCCTCACTGCTCATACACACCGAGGCCAACTTGTGTCCGAAGCTGATCCACTCCTTCTCGATCAGTACCTGGAACTTGTGTCCGAAGCTGAATCTAACTGATATCTGATATTAAATTATTGTGAATTATCTATATTTTACACTTTATTACCCCATATCTATCTTTTATATATATATATATATATATATATATATATATATATATATATATATATATATGGTAAATCGTGCACATCGGAGCAACTTCATCCCGACCATTGCCTGCCTTCAGGGGTGCTAAGGAGCTCCTCGACCATGCCCATGCCCAATGTAAGTTACATTTTCACTGGTGCTGGCGCGTCTACCGAGTTTTGGGAGTTTTCAGCCATGTTTAGGCCCTTAAAAACGACAAGAATGCATGAAATAAACAATAAACACCAGAAAATCAATAGGGCCCTGCACCTCCGGTGCATGCGCCCTCCGGTGGTCACCGGAAGCGCTGCACCTTCGGTGCTCTGCCCCAATAATAAACAGCAGATCCAATAGGGCTTTGCAGCAGCGGTGCTCGGGCCCTAAAAAGCAGAATAAAGCACCAACAGAAGACACAGAAGCACAAAAGCAGGTAAGGATAATTACAGAAACGGTTACATTACAGAGATCCCCACAATGTGATCCATGACCACAGTAACATGACAAGAAGCTTCACCTCAGACCAGTCACCAATTGTTGTAGGAAGGTGAAAGTGGCTGCCTTAAAATATTTTTACCTCAAAGTGATTTGTAGCGCGCGTGCACACACACACACACACACGGTGGAAAGGGTGTAGCAAAAATCATGCAACTATTGTGGGAAAAAGAGGGGGAAAAACCCTGATACTTTGTACCTGATGCATCATCTTTTATAATTGTGATTAATGGTCCGTTAGAGAAGAAAAAATTCAGTTCCATTCTTTGATTACTTATTTGGCGTACAGTGAATATTCACACTTTAAGGCCATGTGGAACAATTTCCAAAATGCATTTAAATGGGGTAAATTGTGTACATTGAACCGAGAGTACTAGACATGTTTGCTAAAAGCAACACAAAGGCTTTATTCACACTGCAGGAATTTTATATTGTGTGTTTAGATTTTTTCTTTTAGACAGACTGTTCAACTGCAAATTTGTTCTGGTGAATGACAGGCATTCAAAATCTTTCTGCAGAACTCTGTTGAATATTCTGTACATCAGAGATTCATCTGAACTTCAACAAAACATTTCACATTTATAGAGTTCTGTCTACGGTCATCAAGTAATCACATTTATAAGTTTATTTATTACCTCTCCCCTCTGTTGGCTCAAATATAGCCTATTACCCAAAAACACTTAAAATTCAACATAGAAGCCAACACTCACATCTACCTCTGAGCCCAGTTGGAGATAGAAAAAAAAGACACCAGCCGTGAGTGAGAAGAAGCAAGGGTCCAGATTTATTGTTCCGTTCCACCACACGAGATCCACACCGATGAGAATTCTCAGAAGTGATGAGCTTAAGCTCCTGCATATCCTCCATACTGTCCTGCATATACTACTATTCTGTTTTTTTATAGAGAGTTTCTCTATTACTATAAGATTATTAAAGTTATTCATGTGTGTATGTTGTGTCTACTTGCCCGCCCTTGACTGCCCTTGAGGGAACGTCTTGCTATAAAGGATGTGAAAGCAAAAACATCCTTTTGTATCAAGCTCAATGGAACTGAGGCATCAGGAATCCCAAATACAGCAATCAATGGACAAGGATTTAAATCTACCCTGAGAATAGTGGACATGATGGTAAAAAAACAGTCCAAAAACCATGGAGATCAGGGCAGAAGAAAAACCTATGGCCAAGATGACAGGGAGAGCCATGGCATTTATCACACCTGTCCTCTACGTCCGGATACATCACAGAAAGTCTCGACTTGGACAGATGGACTCTGTTAAAACTTTGAACTGGATGAGTCCAAGACGAGCACAGGAAGTGGTAGACTGTACCCTCCCTATAGCACGTTCCCAACACCCCTCACTTATCTGTACTCCTAACTCCGTTTCCCACGCATTCCTAACTTTGTTACACGACTCACTACCTAACGCCAGAATGAAATCATAAATCCTAGAAATCATTCCTCTCTGATGTGGATTGTTTGAAAACAAGCTTTCCCAAGCCTGTTCAGGAGGCGCAGAGGGGAAATCAGGAAAACATCTAGAAACGAAATTCCGAATTTGAAAATACCGAAAAAAAATGAGTCACAGGGAGGTCATAAGTGTATGCCAGATTGGCAAAGCTATCGAACACACCTTCGTGATACAGATTTCTAACTTGTTCAATACCCTTGTCATCCCACACTGAGAATGTGGAGTCCAAACACGATGGAGGAAATAGGTGGTTGTTGACTAAAGGACACAAAGAGGATGCACCTACAAATTTAAAGCGCCGTCTAAATTGATACTAAGTCCTAAGTGTTGAGGACAACTAGATTACCAGTATATAGGGAGAGTTTTGTAGGAGGAATAAAGTAAAGCAGGTGAAGAGGATTCCCTACACGACAATAGTTCCAATTTAGACCAAGAAGATCCAGGAGATTTAACCCAGTAGCAGAGTTTATGGATGTGCGCAGCCCAGTAATAGAATTGAAAATTGGGTAATGCAAGTCCTCCACTAAGTCTACATTTCTGCAATAATTTACTAACCCTTGGTGGCTTCCCTCCCCAAATAAAAGTACTAATTATCTTAGCCAATGAATCGAAGAATGATTTTGGCAGAGAAAGAGGCACTTGCTGGAACAAGAAAAGAAACTTCGGTAATATATTCATTTTGACGACATTGATCCTGACAATTAGAGAAAGGGGTAAGTTACCCCAATCTGAATGTTAGATTTAACCTTTGAGATAAGGGGAGTGAAGTTAGCTGATGAAAGATTAGATAGAGAACGTGTCACGTTGATACCTAGGTATTTAAACCCTTACTGACTAAATCGAAACGGTAAATCTGACTGTTGGAGAGAAAATGCTGCAGTATTGACAGGAAAACAGTCGCTTTTATCCAAATTTAATTTATAACCAGAGACAACACCAAAGGATTCCAGAACACCCAAGACAGCAGGCATAGAGGCAACAGGATCGGTTACATACAATAACAAATCATCAGCATATAGCGACAATTTGTATTCTACACCGTATAGAACTATTCCTTTAAACAAGGGAGAAGATCTTAATGCGATAGACAGAGGTTCGATAGCGACAGCAAAAAGCAGAGGGGATAAAGGACAATCTTGACGAGATCGTTTGTCTGAACCCTGGCATTAGGGGTTGAGTAAAGGAGGCTAATCCAAGAAATAAACTCATCCCCAAATCCGAACTTCCTCAAGACTGCAAACAAATACTCCCACTCAACCCTATCAAATGCTTTTTTCAGCATCTAATGAAATCACAATCTCAGGAAGCACTGCCGAATGCTTTGAATAAATTATATTAAAGAGCGTACGGGTATTGAAAAACATCTGACGTCCCTTTATAAAACCCTTCTGCTCTTCACATATAATATAAGGGATAATGTCCTCTAAACGAGATGCCATTACTTTCACCAACACCTTTACATCTGCATTAAGCAGAGACAGCGGCCTATAAGAACCACAGGAGGTTGGATCCTTACCCTCCTTAAGAAGCAGAGCTATCGTGGCTTGTGTCAGAGTCAGAGGCAAAGACACATTCCAAGGATTCGTTGAACACAGATAAAAGCAATGGAGCTAATTTTCCAATAAACATTTTAAAAAATTCAACTGGAAACCCGTCCGGGCCAGGAGCTTTGTTAGATTGCATAGTTTTAACTGAATTCAAATTTCTTGAAGAGAGTGGGGAGTCCAGTTGCATGGCAGTATTCAAATCAATAACAGCGTTAAAAAGGTCTTGAAGAAATGCATTCACTTTAGTATCGTCTGCAGGAAATTCAGATTTATAAGGTGAAGAGTAAAACCATTTAAAAGTAGCATTCATTTCCATGGGCTCTGTAGTGACGATATTATGAGTGTTTTTAACACTAGGTATGAGACGGGAAGCGGCCTGTCGCCGTAGCTGACGTGCCAGTAAACGAGTCGGCTCGTCGCCATGTTCATAATATGAACCAGGAGTACGTAACAACAAGCGCTCCGCCTCTTTAGTCGAAATAAGATTGAATTCTGCCTGTAAGTCGATTCGCTGTTTAAGAAGTTCTGGAGAGGGGTTCAACGCACATCTTTGATTGAGACTACTGATCGCAGATGTAAGTTCATTAACCCTAGCAGTGCGCTTTTAATTACAGAGAGTGGAGTAAGAAATAATCTGCCCTCTGATATAGGATTTAAGTGTCTCCCATAACAATGAATAAGAGGTGGAGTCATTCTGACTGAAGAAAAGAAAGTCATCCATAGAAGTAGAAATGAACTCACAGAATTCACTGTCTGCTAAAAGAAGAGAATTAAATCTCCAAGGCGGTGGGCTACGTTTATAAATAGAAAGATGAATATCTAATTCATGATCGCATGGTCAGAAATTACAATACCCAAATAGTCAGAAGAAACTACACAAGAATCAAGAGTGCTGTCTATAAAAAATAATCAATCCTCGAATAGGATTTCAATAGGATAGCACCTGGGAGAAGAAAGAAAACTTTTTAAGAGCAGAGTTACGGGATCTCCAGGGATCAACGAGACCGTTCTGACCCATAAAATCGGAAAATGTTTTAGACATTGCAGATTGATTCAGAGTACGGGGATTAGACCGATCAAAGTTTTGGTGAATTACACAGTTTAAATCTCCCCCGAAAATCTACAGGTGAGTATTTAAAAAGGGAGATTGCTCAACAATCTATTAGCAAATTCCACATCATCAAAGTTTGGAGCGTGTACATTTACCAACAACACCTGTCTTTGCATCAGAGTACCAGCAACTATAATATATCTACCGTTCACATCAGCAACAACGTTAGTGGAGGAAAACTGTGACCTTTTGTCAATTAAAATAGCGACCCCTCTTGCTTTCGAATTAAAGTTCGAGTGGAAGACTTGACTCACCCAAGGGCAGAGTAACCTTTGATGATCTTTAATACTTTAAGACGTAGGTGCGTCTCCTGTAAAAATACTATATTGAAGTTTAAATGTTTCAAATGTATAAAATCCTTAGATGTCTTGACAGGATTACCCATACCTCTGACGTTCCAACTAATAAATCTTAAAGGCGTGCCTGTCCCAGCTATGCTGGGATCCATATGACTACTAACCATTTAAATAAAGTAAACCAGAGAAATATAAATAGCCAATTAGAGCCGAAGTGGGACCTCCCAAAGTTTATTTTAAACTTCTAATCAAAGTTTGCACTTCTAAACCAATGACAGCTTTAACGTTATTAATTGTGGAAAGACCATGGTATAGGCGGGTAATCCATGGCTAGGTGTGCATTAAACGATTTGAACGAGTGGTTCTTTTCCTCCACATCATGCATTAAAATCGTTTAATGCACATCTAGCCGTGGATTACCCCTTACATATCATCTGAGAGAGACAGCTAATTCTGTATGTAAACAGATATACTTACCAATCACGACCTCTCCGAGTTGGAGAGCGGACAGTGAAGTCTTTCCATTGACTCCCCTCCAATTGAGATTCTTTGCCAGGGAGTTAGCAATCACCCTCTTCAATATGCGCCAGGTGCAGTCACGCACATACACCCCGTCAATAAGCGCCAACCAGTTTACCT
>NW_026521087.1:1026060-1121621 GCF_001660625.3 Ictalurus punctatus
AATTTTTGTCTTTTCCTTGCAGCTCCAAATTAAGTTGGTCAGATCGGTTAAAAATGCTCGGTTAAAAAAAGTCCAGCAACCACTGATCATCATTGACCTGGGTGTATTCTGCATGTTTAACAGCAAAAAGAAACTCGCTTATCTCCGGACAGAGCTCTCGAAATCTCTGCAGGAATTTACCCCTACTAAGCCGTCTCACGTCAGTGTGTAGCAGGAGCTGATTGGTCGTAGTCTGCCTTCTCCAGATGCGCACGGAACAGCCGTCTTTGAAGTGAACTAGCACGTATAGAACAGGCGATCTTTGTTTCAACATCCATGATCTCTTTCACGTTTAGCATTCTTGTGCATAAGGCTTGTTGGTGTATTATGCAGTTGTTGGCTCAAATTTAGCCTATTACCCAAAAACATTTAAAACTCAACTTAAAAGCCAATAAATACTCACATCTACCTCTGAGACCAGTTGGAGATGGAAAAAATACACCAGCCGTGAGTGAGAAGAAGCAAGGGTCCAGCTTTATTGTTCCATTCCACCACACGAGATCCACACCGATGAGAATTCTCAGAAGTGATCCCCCTACCCTGAGCTTAAGCTCCAGTATTTATACTGTATTTACACACTAGATAACCCATATGTTTCCAGAAAAGGCCTATTTCACTTACACATAGAATCAGAACCCAGGCATTTCTAATAACCCAGAAAAAAAAACCCCAGCGTTTTGAATTACATAGAGAATCAGAAACCAGGATTCTCATTTACCTAGGTGGTCAGAAACCAGGATTCTCAATTACCTAGGTAAATAAAATGACGTAGACAAGACGACTAAACAACCGGGAGGGACCTTGGTCTTATCGTTATCTCGGGGGGGGCAGTTTGACCCAGCCACCCTTATAACTGGCTCCTCATGGTTCTTTCTTAAAATTAAGGCCTTCCTTGCGAGCCAAGAACCCTCACCATTTGAGTCATGAGTAAGTTTACATTTTCCTGTATTTCTAGTTTATAATTTATTTTCATATTTGCACTATATTTCTTATTTTATATATATTTATACTACTTGAAAAGCGGTTTACTGTACTTCCAACTTCTTAATATCATTACAGTTCTACTGTCCTGCATATCCTACTATTCTGTCTTTTTATAGTTTCTCTATTACTATAAGATATTATTAAAGTTATTCATGTGTGTGTATGAGAGCGAGAGAGTGTGTGTGTATGTTGTGTCTACTTGCCCGCCCTTGACTGTACGAGCGTGTGTGTGTGTGTATTAGCACTCCTCAGCTCAGCTCGTATACCTCTTTTTGGCTTTTTTTGACTACTACTGCTCTTAAAGATCTTTAAAGTGTAATTCCATTCCGTCAATGTCCGCCTAATCCCGCTTCTATGTGTCTAGGTGCCCGTTTTTTTCTTCTTCTCCCTTTTGCTGGATGCTAGGTCTCCCTTATGTTTATTTTATGACATTTTTTATCCACAACACAGTGGTAGTTAAAGAAGTCAGGGAAAGCATCGTCTTCCCTGCACTTGGCAATGAATCCATTTGCGCTGCTCAACCATTGACTGATATCAATTTGCACACTGGAGCTGGGTTTTGTCAATGAATTCTTTAAAAGACTGAAAAATGTCCTCTCCCCACGATTTCGCTTGCTAGCCTTTAGCACTGGCGCGCTTGATCGCACACGTGTGGTGAGAGAAAAGACGAGATCTCAGACTGGCTGCCCTGTACGTCAACTAACTACGTCAACTAGCGATCTACCCGCACTTCCTTTGCGATCGACCAGTCGATCGCGATTGACATATTGGGCACCCCTGCTGTATATATTTTGACCTGAAGAAAAAAGCCTCTTTATACACATATGCTGTTAAACTACACCTGCTCTACTCGTGTGTGTGTGTGTGTGTGTGTGTGTGTGTGTGTGTGTGTGTTACCTGCACTATGAATTTCTGTGCGTGCGTGCTGGTGTAGTCAGAGGGAAAAGTTTCGCTGATGTGCATGTTGAATTGTGACACTCAATTCTTTAGATCCTCAAACAACTCGGCCACCTCTAATACACACACACCAGAAATGATAGTTAGGGATCTGTGTCGAGAAGTGTGTGTATAGATGTGTGCGAGTGAGTGAGTGAGAGTCATAACCTCTTGTATCCGTTTGATCTGAATGCAGTTCTCTTTGCCCCACTCCAGTTCATCCTAAAACAAACACACACACACACACACACACACACACACACACACACACACACACATCAGTACCACTTTATTTATTTCTATAATCCAACACGTTATAATTCAACATAACTGTCACGATCTCCTGCCTCCCATACGCCATGTACCGGTTTAATCTATTTCCTTATTTGGTCAGTGCTTTCTGTTCTTATTTCGATGTCCTCTCTCATACTGGTTCCTATTTCTTAAATTGTGCACTCTATCTGTACACTACACACTTGACCATCTAACACCTGGATATTTGAAGAGCACACACACACACACAACCTGCGTGAAGTTGGCCCCCCCACCAACACAAAACATCGGCAGAATAGTTTGTGCTGGTTTGTGCCGTAAAAATTTTCGTTTGTGCTGCTTCAGTTCTGGAGATATTAAAAGAATATTTATAGGTCATTCTGGGGTCACTCGAACCCCCCACATGCTCCAAATTCACCCCAAATGGTCTCAATAATAATAATAATAATAATAATAATAATAATAATAATAATTCAAAAGAAGAGAACTATAGCGCCTTAACCCACACTGCGCATGCGCGAGGCCGGATGACTCAGCCATTAAACTAGTAAAAGAGCTCTAATTAGCCAGTGAAGCTAAATGTCGTTCTGCCACGTCCACTTATAAAAGTAAATCATGCAGTATTCTCAGACTGGGCAGTTATTGACAGAGTGAATTCATCGTTTTAAATAGAATCAAAAATAACATCGACCTATTTGCTAATCACATTTCGAATAGCTTGCTCATTAATTACACTGCGCATGCGTGGACTGGACTGCCTCCTCAAAAGCTAGCACCGCTAGTATATTTGTATAATATTAACATTAATACTGAACCAGAGTGAATAAAAACAGTTTTAAAATGTTATTTCTCACTTCTCCTCCTCTTGTTCTTCTTCTCCGTGCGGGTGTGAGTTATCTTTGGTCGGTTCCTCGGTGATTCGGTCATTAGTGAACCGAGCTCCGAGAGTGAATCAGTGCGCCGTCACCGCCTGCTTCATACTGATACACCTGAAACACAGGTGTTAACACTGTTAACTACACACATACACACAATACAGCAAAAAACAGAACGGGTTCGGTTACACAGAACCGAATAAACTCACTTTAGTTTGGGTCCAAACGGGCCAGAACTAACACTAACACCGCTTTCTGCTCCTACCTTCGACTTCTCGCGCTCGTGGTGACGTCACCAACGTAACGGACGTTGACGTAAATTTGAATCTTTGAGGAGAAAATAAAATAAAATAAACCCAAATATTATTTCATAAAAAGCTTCATTATTCTCTTCTTCTTAAACACGATAGAGGATAAGATATACAAATACATAAAAAAAACCCAGCTTTATCATTATTTTAAATCAAATCCACTTTAAAAGTGCTCCTAATTACATTTTAATTAAAAATATACTCCATCTTACTCTTATTTAATTAAATTTTTTCAAATTAATATTTAATTCATCGATGATTGTAGACGTGTTGAGGTTTCACGTTCTTTGTGCTTTATTATCATAAATATACACTTTGTTTAAACTTTTGAGTTTGGACACAAAATGTAAACATTCCTCATGAATCCAGAACATTCATTTGTTTATTATTTAGAAAGTAATAATTAAACAGCTGAATAAAATGATCAGATTAATCACTTGCAACATTTAGGATATGAATTTCTTGTATTGAGAGAGGTTTTTAATTATACACAGATATAAATAGATGTTGTTTATTTGTAGTTTTCATATTTGACTCAGTACATTACACCACATTTATTTAATCAACTATTTATCAAGTTTTTTCAATATTGAACTGAATGATTGTTCAATATCAATAAAAATCTTCAAATAATCTATCAACACCATCAATACATCTCATCAGTAAATAAAAATCTACATTTATCCAGCTGATCTATTGACTGGTTTATTGAAAGTTTTACAGCTTCGGCAGGTAAAGAAGCCATGGCTTTAATCTGATCGTCTGATTTCTAATGATAATTAAATGACAAAATACAGAATTAAAGAATATCTTTATTTAAATTCAAAATCACGAATCATTTAAAAATATGGACTACAAGTCATTTCTACAAGTGTTCATACAGACAGAAAGAACAGAGATGAAACGGATTTAACAGATACAGGACAATTAGGACAAGGAAAGTGAGAGAACTAGAATTATCATTTTTTTTATTATTTTTTTTTTAAAAATTACAACTGTGTTCAAGATCACAGCAAAAAGACAGTAGAGGAAACAAAGGGAAAAAATATTTCACATTTCCTGTTTAAATTCAACAGTAAAATCTCATGAACTGAAGACATCGTGACTTTTTGAAACCGGTCGTTACATTTTTGAGTCAAACGGAGCAGGTAGTGATGAAGAAGCTGCCTCGAAAGATCATTTCTGTTCCTCGAAGAGTAAAAAAAAAAAAAAACATTAAATCCTAAATGCATGAAAAATAAACTATGTACATTTTATGTCTAATTACAGTGAACCCTACGGAGAGTGAAGCTCACAGAGGCGAAGTGTTCACGCTACAGCAAATTTCACCGGTTGACGCTAAACTCGCTCACTTAGAAGGTGCGTTTCTCTGTCCCGGGATATTCCTAGCACTGTGTGAAAGCTCCTGAGATGTCCAGCATGGAGACGTGTGTGTATGTTGATGTGTACACAGTACCAATGGTCAGGATGTACTGTTGTGTCCGAGTTTCTCGTTCTCCTGAAAAACACACGTGCGCGCGCACGCACACACATACACACACACACACACACACACACACACACACACACACACACACACACACACACAATGGAATTGTAAAGCAAAACATTGGAATATATATCTTAATCACATCTCATAGTCCTTTTATAGAGTCTGAATCAGTTTGACTGATTCATTTCGAGTTTATTCAGAGTCGAATCACTTTCTAGTGAGAATCAAATACTCATCTCAGTCTAGTTCGTTTGGAAGTGTGCGACTCTCACTAGAAAATTATTCGACTCCGAATCGTCTCGAAACGAATCAAAACCGATTCAGACTGGACAAATGGACTAATAGAAGAGAAAGAGCAACAGGAAAGAGGACAGCCTTCCTGCTGAAAGCAAACCGGATCAGAATCTTACATTAGATTATTTTCTATATTTTTATTTTAAATCAGTTGTGTTGTTTTTCTTCTTTCTGCACTCGATTAAGGAAACACAGCAATGATAAATAAATAAATAAATTTATCTGTCCAGCTTCCTCCTCTTCGTCCCCCAGAATGACGTGTGGGTGACGGATTGACGGATTTAAAAAAAGATGTCTGGGCAAACTGTGACGTCCTCGAGTTAAAAGTGAGCATCCAAGGAAATTTTATGTGTTAACTGCACTACATTCTGCAGTCACAGCACCAGAAAAAATATGTCCATCTACTGTACATGTTAACACACAAAAAAAGCTTTTGAGTATTAGTTACCCTGTCTTACTGTACAAGGCACCTGCAAATAATAAAGCAAGTAAATAAAAGTTCATCTATCATTTCACTTCCACTAATCAGTCTTTTGACCAGTCTAAAAATAAAAAGACTAAAAAGAAACAGACTTAGCAAGAAGAACTAAAGATATGTGGATGATGATGTCTCAGTTCCACCGCAGCTTCAACAGCCCTGGATCTTCTCCTTTAAAGCTTGGAGAAGGGCACGTCTTTCGGACTCTTCTTTTCCAGGGCTGCCTGCGCTGACTTCATAAGATCCTGTGTCTGCAACATGTTCATGTTCCAAGTAGCCTGGAGACGCAGAGGAGATATCTCAGATTTCGACCGCTCTACTTTGTGTTTGTGGCCACACTGTGTGTGCATGGGTCTACCTTGAGGCTAAAAATGCTTTTCATGTCTTAAGCAGGTTCTTACCATGTAGTCTAGGCTCTCAGTCACACTGTGGTCTCAGGAGCAGAGGAGGTTGATTTTGGTTCCTTGGACAGCGACGCGACTCCGGCCTGCAATCTCACCTGCTATTTCCAGAGCTCCAGCAATCATGGACTATCAGGGAACACACGACTGCAGAGATGAAGAACAGAACACACACTTGCCTTCATTTATACTAAATAATAAAGCTACATGAAAAAAATACATGGTACAACCCAAAGTCACATTCTTCTGTTATCATTCCATATCTTCCATGTGTCAGTCCAGAATTTCACCTTTTTGTGATCACAGAAATTAACGCAAAATCAAGAAACTCCACAATATTCAGAGGAGCTTCCACTTTTTCAAAGTCACTGCAGATTTGGGCCAAAACATGTCATGACACGTCATCACCACAACAGGCCTTCAGCACAGGTTACTCTACTTCCTGAAAAAGTGCAGACCCGGATACAAGTTACGTTCACATTCATGGGACAATTCACATTCACAGTTCCATTGTAACTGAACTCGGACCACCTTCTACAGGTAGTCTCGGGTTCGGTACCGCAGTGCACTTCCCAGTCCACATTACGACGGTCACATTACCAACTTTTCATGCAAACTGCTCTGTGTTGGACTAAACATCCAGTGGGAAAGCCCACTAGAAGAGCTACACTGCAGAATTTTTCTGTCTAAAAATGAACAAATTTCAGGTTTTGTAGCTCTTCTTTGATAAATGACAAGATGGTAATATCATAAAATAGTTCATCATAAAACTTTGTATTAAAACCAGACATCTGATGCTCACTGTGGTTTATTTAATCTTCAACAAACTGCAAATGTAAATAATTGTTCAGAGTGTGCCCCCTTGTGGTCAACTCTTTCATAGGGGCTTGTACGAGTCAGAACAATCAGCCCATTCTTATCTTCTCATCACTTACTATCTCTATATATGATCATATGGACAAAAATAGCTTGTTTACAGATCTTGGTGTAAACATGTAAGCAAGCAATGTATGGCAAGTTAATGTTCCTCATACCTTCACCTGAAACCAGGCATCCTGTGTGCACAGACGAATATCACAGGCTGTGATTAGATCCACTCCTGCGAAAGAAGAAATCAGATCCACAAAAAAAAAAACTTAGTAATTCAGTCTCCTGCAGCTAAAAGCCCCAGTAAAAGATAACTCTCTGATGGTTAAAGCTTTGCAGGAAAAGTGACAGCAAACAATATGGATGGAACTTCCCAGAGTTGTGGTGAGTGTATGAGATGATGGTACTTAACACTCCCAACAGACCTGCTTCCACACACACGCCATGCACTGCCACCACCACGGGCGTTGGGCACTGCAGACACATCAAACACAAAGTTCAGTTTATATACCACAATGTATTACTCAAATAGGTTATTGATTGAACAAATACTACATGCATGTAGAACCCCTACATGCTTTGTGTTTAATTTATGTAAGGAATAAACATACGGTTATAGGAAAACAGTCAACGATCCAATGAAGTGGAGTGACCGTTATCACCCTAAGGTAGAACTGCACATTCTGAAGTGTTTTATTCCCCTTACACCACAGCAAGTTGTCAACAAGCGCATTTCGTTATTAATTAAAGATCATGTCATACACATTAATCTATTTTGAAGGCTGATCGACAGTGGATATTACAGATGCCGATAACCAAGTCGGGTAGCACCTACTAATAACCGATTACTACTGAATGAAAATATAACACTCAGTGGAAAAATTAAGTTCACTTTATTACAAAAATAAACAGTACTGACCGTACCATGAAAATGTACTGCACTTTTTCTAATGAAATATATATATATATATATATATATATAGCATCAGACTTTTAATCTGAGGGTCCAGGGTTCAAGTCCCTGTTTGGGTGTTGTAGTACCCTCCATATCTTCTGAGAGGACCAGTGAAACCATCTAAGGTGCCACTTTCCAGCATGATTTGTTCAGAAAGCAAAATGGGCAAACTAAGGGTAAACATTCAGCAGGTTGTCAAGTTACTAATGGTTACTAGCTGAGAGTGTTGCTACCTAAGCTTTGTTACCTTTTACCAGGAAGTTGACAAAGACATGGGTGGTCATCATAGAGATTGGAGTCCATATAACAGCATCCTTATTAGACTGCGCAGAAAATCATGGGTCTGTGTGAAAAAGAGCACATTGAATGACCCCGACATGATTTGAACCTTCTGATCTGGAGTCAGACGCACTTCCGTTGCGCCACGAGGTCCCAGCTCGAAGCCTATAGCGCACCATGGTGCAATGCATACTTGTTCATCTTTGTGGCGCTCAAGACGCATTGGAACTCGGAGACAGGTGGTGGGCTGTGACTGTTGCGACTAGTGTCTGACATCTGGGCAAGAGCTCTTTCAGAGGACAGGGCACGAGCCCTTTAAAGGGATAACCTGCCTGGTTTCCCTTCCCTGGACATTAAGGGAGATTTTCAAGATCAAATGGTAGATCTCACCCCAGTGCGTGAGAGTGAAGCGTGGACAACTTATACCTGAAGCGCAACTCAGGGACTCAACTGCCTATGCGTTAGAACCATGGTTCAGCCTTCTTCTGGGTAACTTCACACATTTACCATTTGTACGAGGCCTTTGTGTCATTATACGTGTCAGACGATGGGCAATCAGTGGCAAAGGTGGCGTAAACCTGCTTATTGCGAGGCATACAGAGACAAGATTACACGTCAGTTTGTGGTGTGGAATTAACATGTTTGTTAGAAATTTTGGTCTCCTTGTGCAGAAAAGCCAAGTTTAATTAAAAATGCTGATGCTATTCTACTTGTTCTCATACCATGACACGAAGGCATTCCTTGAACCAAGACAAGCCTCCAGAGTGAGCCTTACGAATAAGAGTTATGCTGGTAACGATTTCCAAGCGACATGCTGGTCAAAAGTGTGCTAGTTGTAAACAAAAATACGAACAAGGTCGTTAAACAGAAAGCACTGGGGTTAAGTTGATCTCAACTTAGAAACTGGCCAACATAACAGATAGGACCAAAGTTCAACATTCTCTTGGTTAACGTCACCATTTTACAGGTTTCACAAGAACCTTGTCTCTTTGTATGTCTCAGACTGCAGGCAGTCAGTGGGTAAAGAAGTATGAAGGACAGACCCGTGGTTGAACCCTGTTGGTTTGTATCCTTGAATAGTGGTGCTGAGCTGTGTTAATAGTTTGTAGAAAGCCATGAGAACCAGATGGGATGGGCCCTTTCCAAGCCAAGGGCTGAGCACCATTTATGTCTGTGAGAACCGTTGAACTAGAGCATCCACAGGCCTGACCTACAAGCTCGAGGGTAAAGTGCGCTCTCGCTCCTCGAGCCCAGATAGCTCAGTCGGTAGAGCGTCAGACTTTTAATCTGAGGGTCCAGGGTTCAAGTCCCTGTTTGGGTGTTGTAGTACCTTCCAGATCCTCTGAGAGGTCCAGTGGAACCATCTAAGGTGCCTCTTTCCAGCATGTTTTGTTCAGCAAGCAAAATGGGCAAACTAAGGGTAAACATTCAGCAGGTTGTCAAGTTACTAATGGTTACTAGGTGAGAGTGTTGCTACATAAGCTTTGTTACCTTTTAGCATGAAGTTGACAAAGACATGGGTGGTCATCATAGAGATTGGAGTCCGTATAACAGCATCCTTATTAGACTGCGCAGAAAATAAATCATGGGTCTGTGTGAAAAAGAGCACATTGAATGACCCCGACGTGATTTGAACCTTCTGATCTGGAGTCAGACGCACTTCCGTTGCGCCACGAGGTCCCAGCTCGAAGCCTATAGCGCATCGTGGTGCAAGGCATACTTGTTCATCGGCGTGGCGATCAAGACGCATTGGAACTCGGAGACAGGTGGTGGGCTGTGACTGTTGCGACTAGTGTCTGACATCTGGGCAAGAGCTCTTTCAGAGGACAGGGCACAAGCCCTTTAAAGGGATAACCTGCCAGGTTTCCCTTCCCTGAACATTAAGGGAGATTTTCAAGATCAAATGGTAGATCTCACCCCAGTGCGTGAGAGTGAAGCGCGGACAACTTATACCTGAAGCGCAACTCAGGGACTCAAGTGTCTATGCGATAGAACCATGGTTCAGCCTTCTTCTGGGTAACTTCACACATTTACCATTTGTACGAGGCCTTTGTGTCATTATACGTGTCAGACGATGGGCAATCAGTGGCAAAGGTGGCGTAAACCTGCTTTTTGCGAGGCATACAGAGCCAAAATTACACGTCAGTTTGTGGTGTGGAATTAACGTGTTTGTTAGAAATTTTGGTGTCCTTGTGCAGAAAAGCCAAGTTTAATGAAAAATGCTGATGCTATTCTACTTGTTCTCATACCATGACACGAAGGCATTCCTTGAACCAAGACAAGCCTCCAGAGTGAGCCTTACGAATAAGAGTTATGCTGGTAACGATTCCCAAGCGACATGCTGGTCAAAAGTGTGCTAGTTGTAAACAAAAATACGAACAAGGTCGTTAAACAGAAAGCACTGGGGTTAAGTTGATCTCAACTTAGAAACTGGCCAACATAACAGATAGGACCAAAGTTCAACATTCTCTTGGTTAACGTCACCATTTTACAGGTTTCACAAGAACCTTGTCTCTTTGTATGTCTCAGACTGCAGGCAGTCAGTGGGTAAAGAAGTATGAAGGACAGAGCTGTGGTTGAACCCTGTTGGTTTGTATCCTTAAATAGTGGTGCTGAGCTGTGTTAATAGTTTGTAGAAAGCCATGAGAACCAGATGGGATGGGCCCTTTCCAAGCCAAGGGCTGAGCACCATTTATGTCTGTGAGAACCGTTAAACTAGAGCGTCCACAGGCCTGACCTACAAGCTCCAGGGTAAAGTGCGCTCTCACTCCTCGAGCCCAGATAGCTCAGTCGGTAGAGCATCAGACTTTTAATCTGAGGGTCCAGGGTTCAAGTCCCTGTTTGGGTGTTGTAGTACCCTCCAGATCCTCTGAGAGGTCCAGTGAAACCATCTAAGGTGCCTCTTTCCAGCATGTTTTGTTCAGCAAGCAAAATGGGCAAACTAAGGGTAAACATTCAGCAGGTTGTCAAGTTACTAATGGTTACCAGGTGAGAGTGTTGCTACATAAGCTTTGTTACCTTTTAGCATGAAGTTGACAAAGACATGGGTGGTCATCATAGAGATTGGAGTCCATATAACAGCATCCTTATTAGACTGCACAGAAAATCATGGGTCTGTGTGAAAAAGAGCACATTGAATGACCCCGACATGATTTGAACCTTCTGATCTGGAGTCAGACGCACTTCCGTTGCGCCACGAGGTCCCAGCTCGAAGCCTATAGCGCATCGTGGTGCAAGGCATACTTGTTCATCGGCGTGGCGATCAAGACGCATTGGAACTCGGAGACAGGTGGTGGGCTGTGACTGTTGCGACTAGTGTCTGACATCTGGGCAAGAGCTCTTTCAGAGGACAGGGCACAAGCCCTTTAAAGGGATAACCTGCCAGGTTTCCCTTCCCTGAACATTAAGGGAGATTTTCAAGATCAAATGGTAGATCTCACCCCAGTGCGTGAGAGTGAAGCGCGGACAACTTATACCTGAAGCGCAACTCAGGGACTCAACTGCCTATGCGATAGAACCATGGTTCAGCCTTCTTCTGGGTAACTTCACACATTTACCATTTGTACGAGGCCTTTGTGTCATTATACGTGTCAGACGATGGGCAATCAGTGGCAAAGGTGGCGTAAACCTGCTTTTTGCGAGGCATACAGAGCCAAGATTACACGTCAGTTTGTGGTGTGGAATTAACGTGTTTGTTAGAAATTTTGGTCTCCTTGTGCAGAAAAGCCAAGTTTAATTAAAAATGCTGATGCTATTCTACTTGTTCTCATACCATGACACGAAGGCATTCCTTGAACCAAGACAAGCCTTCAGAGTGCGCCTTACGAATAAGAGTTATGCTGGTAACGATTTCCAAGCGACATGCTGGTCAAAAGTGTGCTAGTTGTAAACAAAAATACGAACAAGGTCGTTAAACAGAAAGCACTGGGGTTAAGTTGATCTCAACTTAGAAACTGGCCAACATAACAGATAGGACCAAAGTTCAACATTCTCTTGGTTAACGTCACCATTTTACAGGTTTCACAAGAACCTTCTCTCTTTGTATGTCTCAGACTGCAGGCAGTCAGTGGGTAAAGAAGTATGAAGGACAGAGCCGTGGTTGAACCCTGTTGGTTTGTATCCTTGAATAGTGGTGCTGAGCTGTGTTAATAGTTTGTAGAAAGCCATGAGAACCAGATGGGATGGGCCCTTTCCAAGCCAAGGGCTGAGCACCATTTATGTCTGTGAGAACCTTTGAACTAGAGCGTCCACAGGCCTGACCTACAAGCTCCAGGGTAAAGTGCGCTCTCGCTCCTCGAGCCCAGATAGCTCAGTCGGTAGAGCATCAGACTTTTAATCTGAGGGTCCAGGGTTCAAGTCCCTGTTTGGGTGTTGTAGTACCCTCCAGATCCTCTGAGAGGTCCAGTGAAACCATCTAAGGTGCCTCTTTCCAGCATGTTTTGTTCAGCAAGCAAAATGGGCAAACTAAGGGTAAACATTCAGCAGGTTGTCAAGTTACTAATGGTTACTAGGTGAGAGTGTTGCTACATAAGCTTTGTTACCTTTTAGCATGAAGTTGACAAAGACATGGGTGGTCATCATAGAGATTGGAGTCCATATAACAGCATCCTTATTAGACTGCACAGAAAATAAATCATGGGTCTGTGTGAAAAAGAGCACATTGAATGACCCCGACATGATTTGAACCTTCTGATCTGGAGTCAGACGCACTTCCGTTGTGCCACGAGGTCCCAGCTCGAAGCCTATAGCGCATCATGGTGCAAGGCATACTTGTTCATCGGCGTGGCGATCAAGACGCATTGGAACTCGGAGACAGGTGGTGGGCTGTGACTGTTGCGACTAGTGTCTGACATCTGGGCAAGAGCTCTTTCAGAGGACAAGGCACGAGCCCTTTAAAGGGATAACCTGCCTGGTTTCCCTTCCCTGGACATTAAGGGAGATTTTCAAGATCAAATGGTAGATCTCACCCCAGTGCGTGAGAGTGAAGCGTGGACAACTTATACCTGAAGCGCAACTCAGGGACTCAACTGCCTATGCGATAGAACCATGGTTCAGCCTTCTTCTGGGTAACTTCACACATTTACCATTTGTACGAGGCCTTTGTGTCATTATACGTGTCAGACGATGGGCAATCAGTGGCAAAGGTGGCGTAAACCTGCTTTTTGCGAGGCATACAGAGCCAAGATTACACGTCAGTTTGTGGTGTGGAATTAACGTGTTTGTTAGAAATTTTGGTCTCCTTGTGCAGAAAAGCCAAGTTTAATTAAAAATGCTGATGCTATTCTACTTGTTCTCATACCATGACACGAAGGCATTCCTTGAACCAAGACAAGCCTTCAGAGTGCGCCTTACGAATAAGAGTTATGCTGGTAACGATTTCCAAGCGACATGCTGGTCAAAAGTGTGTTAGTTGTAAACAAAAATACGAACAAGGTCGTTAAACAGATAGCACTGGGGTTAAGTTGATCTCAACTTAGAAACTGGCCAACATAATAGATAGGACCAAAGTTCAACATTCTCTTGGTTAACGTCACCATTTTACAGGTTTCACAAGAACCTTGTCTCTTTGTATGTCTCAGACTGCAGGCAGTCAGTGGGTAAAGAAGTATGAAGGACAGAGCCATGGTTGAACCCTGTTGGTTTGTATCCTTGAATAGTGGTGCTGAGCTGTGTTAATAGTTTGTAGAAAGCCATGAGAACCAGATGGGATGGGCCCTTTCCAAGCCAAGGGCTGAGCACCATTTATGTCTGTGAGAACCGTTGAACTAGAGCGTCCACAGGCCTGACCTACAAGCTCGAGGGTAAAGTGCGCTCTCGCTCCTCGAGCCCAGATAGCTCAGTCGGTAGAGCGTCAGACTTTTAATCTGAGGGTCCAGGGTTCAAGTCCCTGTTTGGGTGTTGTAGTACCCTCCAGATCCTCTGAGAGGTCCAGTGAAACCATCTAAGGTGCCTCTTTCCAGCATGTTTTGTTCAGCAAGCAAAATGGGCAAACTAAGGGTAAACATTCAGCAGGTTGTCAAGTTACTAATGGTTACCAGGTGAGAGTGTTGCTACATAAGCTTTGTTACCTTTTAGCATGAAGTTGACAAAGACATGGGTGGTCATCATAGAGATTGGAGTCCATATAACAGCATCCTTATTAGACTGCACAGAAAATCATGGGTCTGTGTGAAAAAGAGCACATTGAATGACCCCGACATGATTTGAACCTTCTGATCTGGAGTCAGACGCACTTCCGTTGCGCCACGAGGTCCCAGCTCGAAGCCTATAGCGCATCGTGGTGCAAGGCATACTTGTTCATCGGCGTGGCGATCAAGACGCATTGGAACTCGGAGACAGGTGGTGGGCTGTGACTGTTGCGACTAGTGTCTGACATCTGGGCAAGAGCTCTTTCAGAGGACAGGGCACAAGCCCTTTAAAGGGATAACCTGCCAGGTTTCCCTTCCCTGAACATTAAGGGAGATTTTCAAGATCAAATGGTAGATCTCACCCCAGTGCGTGAGAGTGAAGCGCGGACAACTTATACCTGAAGCGCAACTCAGGGACTCAACTGCCTATGCGATAGAACCATGGTTCAGCCTTCTTCTGGGTAACTTCACACATTTACCATTTGTACGAGGCCTTTGTGTCATTATACGTGTCAGACGATGGGCAATCAGTGGCAAAGGTGGCGTAAACCTGCTTTTTGCGAGGCATACAGAGCCAAGATTACACGTCAGTTTGTGGTGTGGAATTAACGTGTTTGTTAGAAATTTTGGTCTCCTTGTGCAGAAAAGCCAAGTTTAATTAAAAATGCTGATGCTATTCTACTTGTTCTCATACCATGACACGAAGGCATTCCTTGAACCAAGACAAGCCTTCAGAGTGCGCCTTACGAATAAGAGTTATGCTGGTAACGATTTCCAAGCGACATGCTGGTCAAAAGTGTGCTAGTTGTAAACAAAAATACGAACAAGGTCGTTAAACAGAAAGCACTGGGGTTAAGTTGATCTCAACTTAGAAACTGGCCAACATAACAGATAGGACCAAAGTTCAACATTCTCTTGGTTAACGTCACCATTTTACAGGTTTCACAAGAACCTTCTCTCTTTGTATGTCTCAGACTGCAGGCAGTCAGTGGGTAAAGAAGTATGAAGGACAGAGCCGTGGTTGAACCCTGTTGGTTTGTATCCTTGAATAGTGGTGCTGAGCTGTGTTAATAGTTTGTAGAAAGCCATGAGAACCAGATGGGATGGGCCCTTTCCAAGCCAAGGGCTGAGCACCATTTATGTCTGTGAGAACCTTTGAACTAGAGCGTCCACAGGCCTGACCTACAAGCTCCAGGGTAAAGTGCGCTCTCGCTCCTCGAGCCCAGATAGCTCAGTCGGTAGAGCATCAGACTTTTAATCTGAGGGTCCAGGGTTCAAGTCCCTGTTTGGGTGTTGTAGTACCCTCCAGATCCTCTGAGAGGTCCAGTGAAACCATCTAAGGTGCCTCTTTCCAGCATGTTTTGTTCAGCAAGCAAAATGGGCAAACTAAGGGTAAACATTCAGCAGGTTGTCAAGTTACTAATGGTTACTAGGTGAGAGTGTTGCTACATAAGCTTTGTTACCTTTTAGCATGAAGTTGACAAAGACATGGGTGGTCATCATAGAGATTGGAGTCCATATAACAGCATCCTTATTAGACTGCACAGAAAATAAATCATGGGTCTGTGTGAAAAAGAGCACATTGAATGACCCCGACATGATTTGAACCTTCTGATCTGGAGTCAGACGCACTTCCGTTGTGCCACGAGGTCCCAGCTCGAAGCCTATAGCGCATCATGGTGCAAGGCATACTTGTTCATCGGCGTGGCGATCAAGACGCATTGGAACTCGGAGACAGGTGGTGGGCTGTGACTGTTGCGACTAGTGTCTGACATCTGGGCAAGAGCTCTTTCAGAGGACAAGGCACGAGCCCTTTAAAGGGATAACCTGCCTGGTTTCCCTTCCCTGGACATTAAGGGAGATTTTCAAGATCAAATGGTAGATCTCACCCCAGTGCGTGAGAGTGAAGCGTGGACAACTTATACCTGAAGCGCAACTCAGGGACTCAACTGCCTATGCGATAGAACCATGGTTCAGCCTTCTTCTGGGTAACTTCACACATTTACCATTTGTACGAGGCCTTTGTGTCATTATACGTGTCAGACGATGGGCAATCAGTGGCAAAGGTGGCGTAAACCTGCTTTTTGCGAGGCATACAGAGCCAAGATTACACGTCAGTTTGTGGTGTGGAATTAACGTGTTTGTTAGAAATTTTGGTCTCCTTGTGCAGAAAAGCCAAGTTTAATTAAAAATGCTGATGCTATTCTACTTGTTCTCATACCATGACACGAAGGCATTCCTTGAACCAAGACAAGCCTTCAGAGTGCGCCTTACGAATAAGAGTTATGCTGGTAACGATTTCCAAGCGACATGCTGGTCAAAAGTGTGTTAGTTGTAAACAAAAATACGAACAAGGTCGTTAAACAGATAGCACTGGGGTTAAGTTGATCTCAACTTAGAAACTGGCCAACATAATAGATAGGACCAAAGTTCAACATTCTCTTGGTTAACGTCACCATTTTACAGGTTTCACAAGAACCTTGTCTCTTTGTATGTCTCAGACTGCAGGCAGTCAGTGGGTAAAGAAGTATGAAGGACAGAGCCATGGTTGAACCCTGTTGGTTTGTATCCTTGAATAGTGGTGCTGAGCTGTGTTAATAGTTTGTAGAAAGCCATGAGAACCAGATGGGATGGGCCCTTTCCAAGCCAAGGGCTGAGCACCATTTATGTCTGTGAGAACCGTTGAACTAGAGCGTCCACAGGCCTGACCTACAAGCTCGAGGGTAAAGTGCGCTCTCGCTCCTCGAGCCCAGATAGCTCAGTCGGTAGAGCGTCAGACTTTTAATCTGAGGGTCCAGGGTTCAAGTCCCTGTTTGGGTGTTGTAGTACCCTCCATATCTTCTGAGAGGTCCAGTGAAACCATCTAAGGTGCCTCTTTCCAGCATGTTTTGTTCAGCAAGCAAAATGGGCAAACTAAGGGTAAACATTCAGCAGATTGTCAAGTTACTAATGGTTACCAGGTGAGAGTGTTGCTACCTAAGCTTTGTTACCTTTTAGCATGAAGTTGACAAAGACATGGGTGGTCATCATAGAGATTGGAGTCCATATAACAGCATCCTTATTAGACTGCACAGAAAATAAATCATGGGTCTGTGTGAAAAAGAGCACATTGAATGACCCCGACATGATTTGAACCTTCTGATCTGGAGTCAGACGCACTTCCGTTGTGCCACGAGGTCCCAGCTCGAAGCCTATAGCGCATCATGGTGCAACGCATACTTGTTCATCTTTGTGGCGCTCAAGACGCATTGGAACTCGGAGACAGGTGGTGGGCTGTGACTGTTGCGACTAGTGTCTGACATCTGGGCAAGAGCTCTTTCAGAGGACAAGGCACGAGCCCTTTAAAGGGATAACCTGCCTGGTTTCCCTTCCCTGGACATTAAGGGAGATTTTCAAGATCAAATGGTAGATCTCACCCCAGTGCGTGAGAGTGAAGCGTGGACAACTTATACCTGAAGCGCAACTCAGGGACTCAACTGCCTATGCGATAGAACCATGGTTCAGCCTTCTTCTGGGTAACTTCACACATTTACCATTTGTACGAGGCCTTTGTGTCATTATACGTGTCAGACGATGGGCAATCAGTGGCAAAGGTGGCGTAAACCTGCTTTTTGCGAGGCATACAGAGCCAAGATTACACGTCAGTTTGTGGTGTGGAATTAACGTGTTTGTTAGAAATTTTGGTCTCCTTGTGCAGAAAAGCCAAGTTTAATTAAAAATGCTGATGCTATTCTACTTGTTCTCATACCATGACACGAAGGCATTCCTTGAACCAAGACAAGCCTTCAGAGTGCGCCTTACGAATAAGAGTTATGCTGGTAACGATTTCCAAGCGACATGCTGGTCAAAAGTGTGTTAGTTGTAAACAAAAATACGAACAAGGTCGTTAAACAGATAGCACTGGGGTTAAGTTGATCTCAACTTAGAAACTGGCCAACATAATAGATAGGACCAAAGTTCAACATTCTCTTGGTTAACGTCACCATTTTACAGGTTTCACAAGAACCTTGTCTCTTTGTATGTCTCAGACTGCAGGCAGTCAGTGGGTAAAGAAGTATGAAGGACAGAGCCATGGTTGAACCCTGTTGGTTTGTATCCTTGAATAGTGGTGCTGAGCTGTGTTAATAGTTTGTAGAAAGCCATGAGAACCAGATGGGATGGGCCCTTTCCAAGCCAAGGGCTGAGCACCATTTATGTCTGTGAGAACCGTTGAACTAGAGCGTCCACAGGCCTGACCTACAAGCTCGAGGGTAAAGTGCGCTCTCGCTCCTCGAGCCCAGATAGCTCAGTCGGTAGAGCGTCAGACTTTTAATCTGAGGGTCCAGGGTTCAAGTCCCTGTTTGGGTGTTGTAGTACCCTCCATATCTTCTGAGAGGTCCAGTGAAACCATCTAAGGTGCCTCTTTCCAGCATGTTTTGTTCAGCAAGCAAAATGGGCAAACTAAGGGTAAACATTCAGCAGATTGTCAAGTTACTAATGGTTACCAGGTGAGAGTGTTGCTACCTAAGCTTTGTTACCTTTTAGCATGAAGTTGACAAAGACATGGGTGGTCATCATAGAGATTGGAGTCCATATAACAGCATCCTTATTAGACTGCACAGAAAATAAATCATGGGTCTGTGTGAAAAAGAGCACATTGAATGACCCCGACATGATTTGAACCTTCTGATCTGGAGTCAGACGCACTTCCGTTGTGCCACGAGGTCCCAGCTCGAAGCCTATAGCGCATCATGGTGCAACGCATACTTGTTCATCTTTGTGGCGCTCAAGACGCATTGGAACTCGGAGACAGGTGGTGGGCTGTGACTGTTGCGACTAGTGTCTGACATCTGGGCAAGAGCTCTTTCAGAGGACAAGGCACGAGCCCTTTAAAGGGATAACCTGCCAGGTTTCCCTTCACTGAACATTAAGGGAGATTTTCAAGATCAAATGGTAGATCTCACCCCAGTGCGTGAGAGTGAAGCGTGGACAACTTATACCTGAAGCGCAACTCAGGGACTCAACTGCCTATGCGATAGAACCATGGTTCAGCCTTCTTCTGGGTAACTTCACACATTTACCATTTGTACGAGGCCTTTGTGTCATTATACGTATCAGACGATGGGCAATCAGTGGCAAAGGTGGCGTAAACCTGCTTTTTGCGAGGCATACAGAGCCAAGATTACACGTCAGTTTGTGGTGTGGAATTAAGGTGATTGTTAGAAATTTTGGTCTCCTTGTGCAGAAAAGCCAAGTTTAATGAAAAATGCTGATGCTATTCTACTTGTTCTCATACCATGACACGAAGGCATTCCTTGAACCAAGACAAGCCTCCAGAGTGAGCCTTATGAATAAGAGTTATGCCGGTAACGATTTCCAAGCGACATGCTGGTCAAAAGTGTGCTAGTTGTAAACAAAAATACGAACAAGGTCGTTAAACAGAAAGCACTGGGGTTAAGTTGATCTCAACTTAGAAACTGGCCAACATAACAGATAGGACCAAAGTTCAACATTCTCTTGGTTAACGTCACCATTTTACAGGTTTCACAAGAACCTTGTCTCTTTGTATGTCTCAGACTGCAGGCAGTCAGTGGGTAAAGAAGTATGAAGGACAGAGCTGTGGTTGAACCCTGTTGGTTTGTATCCTTAAATAGTGGTGCTGAGCTGTGTTAATAGTTTGTAGAAAGCCATGAGAACCAGATGGGATGGGCCCTTTCCAAGCCAAGGGCTGAGCACCATTTATGTCTGTGAGAACCGTTGAACTAGAGCGTCCACAGGCCTGACCTACAAGCTCCAGGGTAAAGTGCGCTCTCACTCCTCGAGCCCAGATAGCTCAGTCGGTAGAGCATCAGACTTTTAATCTGAGGGTCCAGGGTTCAAGTCCCTGTTTGGGTGTTGTAGTACCCTCCAGATCCTCTGAGAGGTCCAGTGAAACCATCTAAGGTGCCTCTTTCCAGCATGTTTTGTTCAGCAAGCAAAATGGGCAAACTAAGGGTAAACATTCAGCAGGTTGTCAAGCTACTAATGGTTACCAGGTGAGAGTGTTGCTACATAAGCTTTGTTACCTTTTAGCATGAAGTTGACAAAGACATGGGTGGTCATCATAGAGATTGGAGTCCATATAACAGCATCCTTATTAGACTGCACAGAAAATCATGGGTCTGTGTGAAAAAGAGCACATTGAATGACCCCGACATGATTTGAACCTTCTGATCTGGAGTCAGACGCACTTCCGTTGCGCCACGAGGTCCCAGCTCGAAGCCTATAGCGCATCATGGTGCAAGGCATACTTGTTCATCGGCGTGGCGATCAAGACGCATTGGAACTCGGAGACAGGTGGTGGGCTGTGACTGTTGCGACTAGTGTCTGACATCTGGGCAAGAGCTCTTTCAGAGGACAAGGCACGAGCCCTTTAAAGGCATAACCTGCCTGGTTTCCCTTCCCTGGACATTAAGGGAGATTTTCAAGATCAAATGGTAGATCTCACCCCAGTGCGTGAGAGTGAAGCGCGGACAACTTATACCTGAAGCGCAACTCAGGGACTCAACTGCCTATGCGATAGAACCATGGTTCAGCCTTCTTCTGGGTAACTTCACACATTTACCATTTGTACGAGGCCTTTGTGTCATTATACGTGTCAGACGATGGGCAATCAGTGGCAAAGGTGGCGTAAACCTGCTTTTTGCGAGGCATACAGAGCCAAGATTACACGTCAGTTTGTGGTGTGGAATTAACGTGTTTGTTAGAAATTTTGGTCTCCTTGTGCAGAAAAGCCAAGTTTAATGAAAAATGCTGATGCTATTCTACTTGTTCTCATACCATGACACGAAGGCATTCCTTGAACCAAGACAAGCCTCCAGAGTGAGCCTTACGAATAAGAGTTATGCTGGTAACGATTCCCAAGCGACATGCTGGTCAAAAGTGTGCTAGTTGTAAACAAAAATACGAACAAGGTCGTTAAACAGAAAGCACTGGGGTTAAGTTGATCTCAACTTAGAAACTGGCCAACATAACAGATAGGACCAAAGTTCAACATTCTCTTGGTTAACGTCACCATTTTACAGGTTTCACAAGAACCTTGTCTCTTTGTATGTCTCAGACTGCAGGCAGTCAGTGGGTAAAGAAGTATGAAGGACAGAGCCGTGGTTGAACCCGGTTGGTTTGTATCCTTGAATAGTGGTGCTGAGCTGTGTTAATAGTTTGTAGAAAGCCATGAGAACCAGATGGGATGGGCCCTTTCCAAGCCAAGGGCTGAGCACCATTTATGTCTGTGAGAACCGTTGAACTAGAGCATCCACAGGCCTGACCTACAAGCTCGAGGGTAAAGTGCGCTCTCGCTCCTCGAGCCCAGATAGCTCAGTCGGTAGAGCGTCAGACTTTTAATCTGAGGGTCCAGGGTTCAAGTCCCTGTTTGGGTGTTGTAGTACTCTCCATATCTTCTGAGAGGTCCAGTGAAACCATCTAAGGTGCCTCTTTCCAGCATGTTTTGTTCAGCAAGCAAAATGGGCAAACTAAGGGTAAACATTCAGCAGATTGTCAAGTTACTAATGGTTACCAGGTGAGAGTGTTGCTACCTAAGCTTTGTTACCTTTTAGCATGAAGTTGACAAAGACATGGGTGGTCATCATAGAGATTGGAGTCCATATAACAGCATCCTTATTAGACTGCGCAGAAAATCATGGGTCTGTGTGAAAAAGAGCACATTGAATGACCCCGACATGATTTGAACCTTCTGATCTGGAGTCAGACGCACTTCCGTTGCGCCACGAGGTCCCAGCTCGAAGCCTATAGCGCATCGTGGTGCAAGGCATACTTGTTCATCGGCGTGGCGATCAAGACGCATTGGAACTCGGAGACAGGTGGTGGGCTGTGACTGTTGCGACTAGTGTCTGACATCTGGGCAAGAGCTCTTTCAGAGGACAAGGCACGAGCCCTTTAAAGGGATAACCTGCCTGGTTTCCCTTCCCTGAACATTAAGGGAGATTTTCAAGATCAAATGGTAGATCTCACCCCAGTGCATTGAATGACCCCGACGTGATTTGAACACGCAACCGTTGCTCGCTCGCTCTCTCTCTCTCTCTCTCTCTCTCTCTCTCTCTCCATTTTTTATATATATATATATATATATAAAAACAAATACACACACACTATGAATAAATATTAAAGTAAATAAAAAGATGTACAGTATTTCACAATAAAGTGAGAACTCCCCTCACATTTTTGTAAATATTTGATGATATCTTTTCATGTGACAACACTGAAGAAATGACACTTTGCTACAGTGTAAAGTAGTGAGTGTACAGCTTGTGTAACAGTGTAAATTTGCTGTCCCCTCAAAATAACTCAACACACAATGTCTAAACCGCTGGCAACAAAAGTGAGTACACCCCCAAGTAAAAATGTCCAAATCGGGCCCAATTAGCCATTTTCCCTCCCCGGTGTCATGTGACTTGTTAGTGTTACAAGGTCTCAGGTGTGAATGGGGAGCAGGTGTGTAAAATTTGGTGTCATCACTCTCACACTCCCTCATACTGGTCACTGGAAGTTCAACATGGCACCTCAAGGCAAAGAACTCTCTGAGGATGTGAAAAAAAAAAAGAATTGTTGCTCTACATAAAAATGGCCTAGGCTTTAAGAAGATTACCAAGACCCTGACACTGAGCTGCAGCACGATGGCCCAGACCATACAGCGGTTTAACAGGACAGGTTCCACTCAGAACAGGCCTCGCCATGGTCGACCAAAGAAGAAGTTGATTGCACGTGCTCAGCGTCATATCCAGAGGTTGTCTTTGGGAAATAGTGCTGCCAGCATTGCTGCAAAGGTTGAAGGGGTGGGGGGTCAGCCTGGGCTTTGGACACTGCAGACACAAACACAAAATCAAGTTTATATACGACAATGTATTACTCGAATAGGTTATTGATTGTGCAAATACTATATGCATGTAGAACCCCTACATGCTTTGCGTTTAATATGTATTATGTAAGGAATAAACATGCAGTTAAACGAGCTTCATTTTGGTAAAATTCAAACATTCAACATTCAAAGATAGGGGGAGGGGGGGGCTTGGGGGGGGCTACAGAAATCATTTGTTGCCTCAGCTGGTAAATACAGTAGCAAATGTACCAGGTCATAAATTGGCTAACGTATTGGAGAGACAATCCAAAGTGTTCAAAGAAGAGTTGGGTCCACTACTGGAGAGAGAACTCCAGAGGCTGGTGGAAGACAAGATCATTGAACCAATGCAGTTTGCAGAGTGGGCAGCTCCCATTGTTCCAGTCAGAGAACTGATGGTTCTACCCCAATTTGTAGGGATTATAAATTCGCAGTAAATCCAGCTCTAGTGTGGAACAGTATCCAATTCCCAAGGTAGAAGATTTATTTGCTCAGTCGGCAGGAGGAAAGAATTTCCCAACTGGACATGACCCATGCGCATCAGAAGATAATACTGTACAAAAATTCCAATAAGTATGTTACAATCAACATGCACAAGGGATTATGTACTTACAACAGGCCACCATTTGGAGTTGCTTCAAGTCCAGCGATCTTCCAGCACACAATAGAAGGGATTCTGCAAGACATCAAACGCGTCACAGTTTATCTGGATTGCATTCTAGTCTCAGGGGCTAATGAACATCTGCAGAACTTGGATGAGGTACTAAGTAGGATAGAAAAGAGTGGACTGAGGCAAAGAAGGAGCAAGTGCGAGTCCTTGGGAGAAGTAGAGATATTTTTAGGTCACAAAATTAATGCCATAGGATTACAGTCGAAAGACAGGTCCTATATTATGTTTGAGACAGCTGGCATTGTAGCCGTGAAATCAGCTAACATTATGTTCCATGTAATGTTTGCGATATCCAGTTATTTGTTAAACGCTAACGCATTGCAATGTTATAAACTACCTCCTAATGGACCACCATGCATCTCCATTCAGCCCGTGTCCTGTCAGCTAAATGTAGCATAATGTCACTAATAATTATTCACATGTTCATGCTTTTAATAAATCTTTTTATCCTGACACCGTATCAGTGAATTTAAACTAATGCCTGCATTCAGAGTATAAGGGGTGTGTGTGTGTTCAGGAGTGCACCTTAGCACTTATTAGTCATGGTCAGACAGTGTTTCAACTAAAAT
This sequence comes from Ictalurus punctatus, assembly GCF_001660625.3. Classification (NCBI taxonomy): domain Eukaryota; kingdom Metazoa; phylum Chordata; class Actinopteri; order Siluriformes; family Ictaluridae; genus Ictalurus; species Ictalurus punctatus. Next base: position 1,050,484 of record NW_026521087.1, read on the forward strand.
CAATATCTCTCTCTCTCTCTCTCTCTCTCTCTCTCAGCCAGAGGAGGATGCCCTCCAGGAGTTTTTAATTTTATAGGTGTTTTTTTTTTTTTAATTCTCTGGGTTTTTTAAAAAAAAAAAAAATAAAAATCACACCATGGTACTGAGCATGTGTACTTTTGGTGGTATCGTTACCAACGACTAGATTTTTGGTATCATGACATCCCTAATATGTAAGGAAATAGGATGAACTCTGCATACAGGGAAGCTTAGTTTTATGGGGACTCGCGTAGTGGTTCCACCTCCGCGGCGTGCGGCTCTTCTAAGACATCTACACGAAACCCATCCAGGAATTACCAGGATGAAAGGCCTGGTGCGTAGCTATATGTGGTTGCCACACTTGGATGCAGAGCTGGAAGCATTGGTCAAATCGTGTGCAGTCTATCAGGAAAACAGAAACGCTCCGGCAAACGCGCCACTGCATGCGTGAGAGATACCAGAGCAACCATGGAGAAGGATTCACATTGATTACGGTGCACCGTGGATGGGTAGAATGTTCTTGATCGTGGTAGAAGCATTCTCAAAATGGATAGAGGCTTATCTGTTAATCAAGTCTACATCCACAGTTACCATTCAGTGCTTAAGACAAACCTTTAGCCAACACAGGATACCAGAAGTAGTGATGTCAGACCATAGCAGTTTTTTTGTTTTTTACCAGTGCTGAATTCCAAGAGTTTATGGAAAGAAACGGAATTAAACACAAGCACAGCACCCTACCATGCATCTTCCAGTGGTCTGGCTGAAAGGGCCGTTCAAACATTCAAAACCCTGATGAAAAGAGTGCTGGAGAGTCCATTGAAAAAGCTAGGCAAAGTGCTGTTCAGTTACCGAACGACGCCACAGTCGACCACTGGCAAATCAGCCGCTAATCAGCTGTGTGGAAGGAAACTGGTCTACACAGGGTCTCATTGAGATACAAATAATTGAGAAAAATGGTACCATGACCAACATGCAAAGGAAAGATATCTCGTGGTGGGTGACCCAGTGTATACTAGGAACTTCAGCTCTGGACCTACTTTTATTCCAGGAACAGTTCAGAAAAAGACTGGTCCTGTATGGTGCACAGTAGCATTGGGAAGTGGGCAAGTAGTGCACTGACATATTGATCAGGTGAGAGATGGGCACAATGCAACATCCGTAGCACCAGAGTTGTAAGACACTTCACGGCCAGATGTTGCCATTCCAGCGCATTCTACAAAAGACTCAGGTTCTTCATTCTCTGAGGAAAGTCACAAACAAAAACTGGGAGGAACTTCTGAAGTGGCTGCATCAGAAACTTTCCTTGGGATGGAAAACCCCGAGTTGAGAAGGTCTACACGTACTAAATCTCCAAGCTATCTGAAAGATTATAATTAGTGTAGTGGTGAGTTCCCCAAACGCAGGGCAAGAATGAACCCAGGAACTGAACTGAATCTCAAGAGAAAGTGGGGCATGCAATAAGACAATGGCCCAAAACAAAGAATGGTTAAAGAACAATAAAGTTATTGGTTTGAATGGCCAAAACTGAAGTCCAAGCCTATGTGCAGGACTAATAAACAGTTACTGGAAATGATTAGTTGCAGTTCTTGCTGCACAAGGGGGTCAGATCAGATACTGAAGGCAAAAGGTTCACATACTTTTGACACTCCCAGATATGTAATATTGGATTATTTTCTGCAATAAATAAATGACCAAGTATAACATGTGTCACGTTTGTTTAAATGGGTTCTCTGAGTAGTTTTAGGACTTGTCTGAAAATCTTGTTATTTATATAGAAATATAGGAAACTCTAAAGGGTTCACAAACTTTCAAGCACCACTGTAGCTGTGATGTGCAGCAAAAGGTTGTTGAGCTTCACAAAATGGGAAGTGTCTATAAGAAAATAGCACAAGCATCGAAAATGCTCATTTCCACCATCAGGACAATAATTAAGAAGTTCCAGTCAACTGGAAATGTTATGAATTAACCTGGAATTGGACGCGTGTCTATATCGTCTCAACACACTGAAGAGGACGGTTCGAGTGGACAAAACATCTCCAAGGATCACAGCTGGAGAATTGCAGGAGTTAGTTGTGTCTTGGGGTCAGAAAGTCTCCAAAACTACAATATGAAGTCACCTACATCACCACAAGTTGTTGGAAGGGTTTCAAGAAAAAAGCCTCTACACTCATCCAAAAACACACTCAGGTGTCTTCAGTTGGCCAGACACTACTGGAACTTTAAATGGGATCGGGTTCTATGGTCAGATGAAACCAAAATAGAGCTTTTTGGTAATAAACACCAGAGGTGATTTTGAAGCACACAGATAGGTAGCCATATGGAAAAGTACCTCATGCCCACGGTTAAATATGGTGGTGGATCTTTAATGTTTTGGGAATGTTTTTCTGCCAGAGGACCTGGACATATTGTTAGGATACATGGATATTAAATAAAAACCTGACTGCCTCTGCCAGAAAGATTAAAATGTGCCGTGGTTGGATCTTCCAGCAGGACAGTGATCCAAAACATACATCAAAATCAACGCAAAAACAGTTTACTGACCACAAAATCATCAAGTCATTTAACACTAATGATCAGTATTGAAAATATTAACATGGATATCTGAGTCTGCTAATAAAATTAACTTCTACTTGCAGTCAAATTTTGTAGTGTTTGGGACATTTAACACCCTTCCGTCCAAAAGAAACCAAAAGGGGGTACAAACTTTTACACTCCACTGTATTTGGTTGAAATTGCGCTTATAGAACAACTGAACAGCAACGTTTCCATACAGGTTTTAGTGAAGTGTTTAACAATAGCAACTTGACTTGAAATGGATGATGTTTCATTAGCGTGGCCTGTGCCCAAATCCTGCACGACTGCGTATCTAGGTACACTACACACGGTCTGAACGAATGGAGTCTCTACCGCACCTAGTGCACTAGAGATAGACATTCCATACAAGGTGATTTGGGACGGAGCCAGTGCACAGAAACCGTTTCCCTGCGAGAGGCGCAGGTGGAGCTGGAGCTGTGTGACTGATTTGTGCACCTGTGACTACAGAACTACCTCAAGTCTCCACACGGAGAGCTGTTCAAGAGAAAAACACTCCTAAAGAACAAATCACTGCGCCAGCGAGACATCAACCCTTTAACTAGACGTTCATCCCAATTCCACACAAACACCGCGGAACTACTTAGGGCTGAGAGACAGTTCAAAAAGCACTGAAAATAAAGTCACTCGGTAAACAGTTGCTCTCTGCGTCACCCAGACAGCGAGGCGGATAAACTACAAGTTCCCGAGAAGCGTCAGATTTACTAAACTAACTAGTTCACCGTTTATCCGGCGCTAAATAAACTCCCACCGAGTTAACTCAGGTTAGTACTTCATACGAAAACAGCCGCAGAGCTAACAAGCTAGCAGCTTAGTGAATAAATAAGGCCAAACGCGTTCACCTAGCCACCTACAGTCGGGTGTGAAGTCTACAAGTTGCTCAGTGCTGCGTTTTCTCTCCACTCCTGTAGTTCTCCGTCATTAAATGCGGTTCAGAGACGGCTTCCATTACACCAATCACCAACCCTCAGTGAGTAACCCGCTCGCCATGTACAACCTGCTACCTTTAACAGACAGACGCGGTTAGTCACGCCCATGAACGCCAGAGAGGATAATATGATTGGTTCGAACGTGCGTGGTGGGTGGAGCCACGAGAGAGCGCTCTACATAGAGTTTAAATCTATTACTTCATCCCCAGTGAAATCCTCTTATACAGAGACTAAGGGTCCATAGAGTAGGATTCAGTCATTATCTACATCATTTAATTCACTTGAGTGACACCTGTTTATAATAGTTTCACATAAAATCACAAATATTATAGCTTAAAAATGCAACTCATAAATTTTTTTTTTGAAAATAAATTATATATTTTGTAAATGTATAAAATAAAACTTGTGTCCTATGTGGTGGTGTAGTGGCTAGCACAAGGACAGATTTAGTGATTTGTCGGATCCTAGACAAAATATAGGGATGGGGCCCTCATTTCAGTGTTTTAACATCAATATTTAAAATTTCAGCTTATGTTATTTAGCATTAACAGCAATAATCAGGCGTGTACGGGGCCTAAAAGTGGCCCTGGACTTTCTGGCCCCGAGTGGACCACCACACCTGGTCCACAATACGCCACTCATGAAGTAAGCATTCTGATGGCATTTTAGAAAAAAACACAATTAATTAGCAAAAAGTAAAAATAAAACTTTCTTAACTATAAGTTTATGCAGCGTTTTGGGGGCCCTTGCTAGCTCGGGGCCCAAGGCAATTGCTGCACGTACGTTATCATGTTTGCCTTGCACCTCCAGTTTTGGAGGTTCAATTCCTGCCTCTGCCCTGCATCGTAGTTCTCATCGTGCTTCAGGGGGTTTCATCCGGGTACTCTGGTTTCCTCCCACAGTCCAAAGACATGCGTTGTAGGCCGATTGGTATCTCTAAAAAATGTGTGCAATTGTGCCCTGCAATGGGTTGGCACCCTGTCCTGGGTGTCCCCCCACCTTGTGCCCTGAGTCCCCTGTGAGTCTTGACTCTGTGTAGGAAAAATGGGTGGATCTATGTGTCCTGCTCTTAAAAAAAAAAAAAAAAAAAAAGAACCTGTTTGAATATTAGTACTTGCAAACAAGCTAAAGTGTTGTGTGAAGTGTATTAAAGAAGACAGAGCACTTGTGAATTTTAGACTTGACTGAAAATCACTTACACACAAACAAAAAACCTCAAAAGTGTAAACTCTGGGTTTAAGTATCTGTCCAGTGAAGTATTTAGCAGAGCATTTATCTCCATATCAGGTGTGTTATACTATTACACTGAGCAGACTGACCTATCATAACAATCAGCATATAGTCTCATATTCCATATTCTATTATATACTAGCAGTATTATTTAACTGAAAGTCAAAACTTTTGCTACTAAAACCATGCAGTAGAACTGCTCGATAGAAATAACATTGCTCATGTGACATCCTATTAAATGTAAATATTATGTATATGTACTTTGGCTAGTTGTTTTTTTCTCCATATGGTTATAATGTTCCCAAGACTAATACATCACAGGTATTCATCATGTATACATAAGATGGACTACCATAACAAAATGAGCATAAAGTTCAAGTCATGCATAGATGTTTATAATCGAATCATTTTCCTATATGTCACAAATGACCAAATAGTCTTCAGTAATTCCAGACAGCATGGAGAAAGTTAAATAAAGTGAAGTGAAGGATATAATGGATGCCTGAAGGGTTGCATAAAACAACTCAAAACTATGACTACACAATAAATTGATGGGATTTATGTGCATTAAATTGTGTTTTTATGAAACATCTTAAGAAACAGGGGAATAATGTCGACTGAGATTGATTACTTAAAGTGAAAAACAATAAGAATCATTTTATAATAAATAAATAATGTACAATGTAAAATAGATAAATTATTTACAATAACCTGATTGCATAAGTGTGCACACCCTTAAACACATTTAAATTTTATCACAGCATCTCATCTTTTTGGATAAGAGTAGATCAGTTTGGAGCGTCTTGATTTAGCAATATTTTGCCATTCTTCCTTGCAAAAGCATTCTAACTCCGTCAGATTGGCTGGACATCTCCTGTGCACAGCCCTCTCCAGGCCACCCCACAGATTTATGATTGGATTTAGGTCTGGACTCTGACTGGGCCATTCCAAAAGCTTGAACTTGTTTTGGTGAAGTCATTCGTTTGTTGATCTGGAGGTTTGCTTGGTCGTTAACATGCTGAAAGGTGAAATTTCTCTTCATCTTAAGTGTTGTAGCAGAAGCCTTAATGTTTTGTACCAAAATTGACTGATATTTGGAGTTATTCATTATTCCCTCCATCCTGATTAAAGCCCAGGTCCAGCTGAAGAAAAAACACTCCAAAGCTCAATGCTTCCCTGTGGGGATGGTGCTCTTTTGGTGTTGCGTTGTTTTTTTTTTTTGCCAAACATGTTTTTTGGTTATAGCTAAAAAGTTAAATTTTGGTCTTGTCAAGTATCATAACATTATTCCACATGGTTTTGGGAGATAAAAAAGGAGTAATTTTAGATGTGTAATTCACAACCTTAAACTTTTCATTCAAAACGTTGCTAAATGTTTGAGATTTTTCTTTATTCTCTCGACCATATAAACCATAATACTTAAATACTTAAGAGACGACAACTGAATTTATTTGTGATATTTGTCTTTGTACGGAATGAATGAACACAGGATATTCCAGGTGAAACCATCAGGGTTGAACAGCATTAATAGGCACTAGATGGGACAGTGATGTGAAGTTTAAATAGACCCTGTAATGCAGCCTGGCTGGGGTTTTAAGGTCATGTAAAAATCCACTTAAAAATGATATTATATAGAACACGGATACATTCATGGCTCATTTGTTCACATTTAATCCGCACTGAATCATTTGTCAAGTACTGAATAGAACCCATATTCTGTTCATTAAAATTTACTCCAAGTACGTGCATACCATGTGTGTAAAAAGAAAATCAGTACCATCATGCCCTTCTTTAGAGATTTTATATTGATTAGTTTCACTTGTCCATTTGCTCTTACTATGTTAATATTTACGAGGGGCATCTACACACAAATTGTGTTTTTGCTTTGTGCAGGATAATAAAATACATCAAAAAGGCACTCGGGATAAACATTGTGTACATGGACTTTTTAATAACGCTGTAAAATGATTAGCAAAAGGAGACTTCATAATCTTGCTTACAAATCAGAATATATAACTTCAAATAATAATAAACACAGGAAGACATTTCTGTAACCCATCATTCACAACAGCCTTTAAATCTGTTTGCTGGTCCATCTGTAAGAGAAAAAATATTATACATGCATACAAAAATAAATTTCCAGCCCAGCTACACATTTGAGGTTTCATGCTAACTGCAGTTCTACCTGCTTTTTATAGTTACAGGTGTGAGTCACATTTCTTCTGTCATATTCTGCAGAGAGCATAATAAAGCACACCCTTCTTTTTCCCCCTGGTTTCACAGACAAGACCTAAGCCTAGTCCCAGACTAAAATGTATGTTTGAGCTGTTTTAACTGAAAGCTACTTGCACGGACGGATCTTAAAACACGTCAGTGCCATTGTTTTATCTCAGGATGTGCACCAGAAATATTTTTTTCTAAAGACACGTTTATAAAAGCTACTGAAATGTCCTAATTTATTGAAGATCTAATCCTGGCTTAATGTAAACCCTGTCTGTGAAACCGGGCCTTTATCTTCTAGTGAAGGAGAAGAACATTCATTGAGCCTGTAATAAACTTTTAAACAATCTTTAAATAGTAAAAAATGAAGGACACTAATGTAGTAACCGCTGAAAGCATCACGGTGAATATAGTCACAAATAAGGTCAAATATTTCACAAGACCTTGAGCGGGGATAGTTGTGACTTTCACAATATAACATCCTCTACACAACACCAGCAACGATGAACTAAACCTGTTCTGAGACCAGGAGCTATGCTGAAAGAAGTGAGAGCAGCACCTTGCACAGGAAGAACCTCTCCTCCCTCTCGTCAACCCCATCATACTTACACTTCTTGCAGTATAACTGGACTCACCTCTGTGTAGCACAAGTCAAACCACTGAACAGAAAAAGGTTGGTGGGTGGACTACAAGACACAGTCACACTTTATTTATAATAATCGAGTGTTTATTCAGAGTCGTACCATCACCTCTTGGGAGAGGGTGAAGATGGCTACCTGTGTTGGAGTGTGATTGAGAACAAGATCACTGCAGCACAAGCACCATGGCCAGAAACCCTTTTGACCTAAAAAAAAGAAAAAAACATGTTTGGTAAATCATGAGGCTGTCTAACAGAAATTAAATCAATACATAAAAACATGACAAGCATTCTGGCTAGGTCAGTTGATGGAGGACAACATACCCCAGCCCACTTAGCTTCCACATGACAGCCAGGAAGTCTTTCTTGGTGGCCTCCAACACAGCCAAGCACTGCATGTGGAAAACAGCACCTCAGTAAGAATCTGAAAATAAAAGATCACCTGGGGCTCACAGAGGCCAGAAATGCTGCTTATGTAGAAAGTGTAAAAGCAACTCAACATCCAGGTCATAAACACACACTCAGCAGGAATATAGATTTATAATCTGCGGCTTTAAACAACGTTTGGGGGAAGGTGCACTTCCTAAACATGACCACACGATGGCAGTCAAGATCCATCCAGAACACCACGCAGCGCTGCTATTTTATTTATTTTATTTTATTAATCACCCTTTCTTCTTCTTCTTCTTCTTCTTCTTCTTCTTCTTCTTATTATTATTATTATTATTATTATTATTATTATTGTAGTATTCATATTAGCATAAGATTAGGAAATAATTTCTAAAAACTCAGTCACACCTTCATGCTACCTCTGTGCATGATGTCAATGGTGCACTGCTCCTCTTTCTCCATAGATACAGGGAGCCTCGACTTTAAGCCTTTTTATTGCAAAAGCAGCTGCTACAATAATAATTATGTGTAGATGGAAAAAAAAGTATTAGGCTAAGCAAATGTTCTGAGTTTTTTTCTAGCAGTTTTTGAATTTTTATTTCAATTTATTTGTGTAGCGCTTTTTACAATAGACATTGTCTCAAAGCAGCTTTACAGAAATATCAACATGGTATACAGATATTAAAGGTGCGAATTTATCCCAACTGAGCAAGACACTGAGTGGCGACAGTGGCAAAGAAAAACTCCCTAAGATGTTTTAAGAGGAAGAAACCTTGAGAGGAACCCGACTCAGAAGGAGCCCATCCTCATCTGGGTAACAACAGATAGTGTGAAAAAGTTCATTATGGATTCATATGAAGTCTGTATGGCGTTAGGAGCAGCCGTAGTCCCAGCAGTCTGGAATTAAAGAAGATCTGAGCTCCATCCAGAGGCAGAAAGGATCTGGATCTCTAGTATCTCCATAAATTCGTGGGGGGCTCGGCGAAAGGAGAGAGGGAGAAAAAAGATAATTATGACTGCGAATTAGTAGAACAGAATCTAGTCAGGGTAGGCTTGAGTAAACAAATACGTTTTAAGCTTAGACTTAAACACTGAGACTGTGTCTGAGTCCCGAACACTAATAGGAAGACTGTTCCATAACTGTGGGGCTCTAAAAGAGAAAGCTCTTCCCCCTGCTGTAGCCTTCACTATTCGAGGTACCGTCAGATAGCCTGCATCTTTTGATCTAAGTAGGCGTGGCGGATCATATAAAACCAAAAGGTCCATTAGATATTGTGGCGCGAGACCATTTAGTGCTTTATAGGTCAATAAAAGTATTTTATAATCAGTGTGAGATTTCACTGGGAGCCAATGCAGTATTGATAATAATCGGTGTGATATGGTCGTATCTTCTGGTTCTAGTTAGGACTCTAGCAGCTGCATTCTGGACTAACTGGAGCTTATTTATATTCCTACTGGAACATCCAGACAGTATGGCATTACAGTAATCTAATCTAGAGGTGACGAATGCATGAACTAGTATTTCCGCATCATGTAGTGACAATATGTTTCTTATTTTAGAAATATTTCTGAGATGAAAGAAGACTATCCTAGTAATATTATCTACATGAGCATCAAATGATAGGCTGGAGTCAATAATCACTCCAAGGTCTTTAACTGCTGTACATGATGAAACAGAAAGTCCATCCAGAGTAACCATGTGATCAGAAAGAATACTTCTAGCTACACGTGGGCCTAATAAAAGTATTTCTGTTTTATCAGAATTAAGCAGAAGGAAGTTAATTAACATCCAACGTCTAATGTCCTTTACACAATCCTCAACTTTACTAAGCTTCTGTCTGTCCTCTGGCTTCGCTGAAACATACAGCTGTGTATCATCAGCATAACAGTGGAAGCTAATTCCATGTTTACGAATAATTTGACCAAGGGGTAGCATATATAAAGTAAAGAGCAGTGGGCCTAAAACAGACATGTACATGTATTTCATCAACACTGCTACGAGCTTATTTTTTCCCCATAACAATAATATAGCCTTATTCCCTGTTTACTCAGAAAGACTATAACTTTATTTACAGTTCCTCTCCTTAATTTCAGTCACTTCCTCACTGAAACCTATAATCAGAATAACTCCAAAGCTCAGGACCCAAGTCTCTACTCTAAATCATGTGTCTAGAACACAGGCTCTGAACTCTTATCTAACACATTTGGTGTTTTATCTGCTCTAAAGCACCCACCTCAGCTCGTGCAGGCCGCTTAATTAGCTGATGACTTGAATCAGGGGAGTTTGGTGCAGGTTCTAATTGAACATCCTCAGGAGTGTAAAGAAGCCTCTCTCTAATATCTTTCTTACCGGTTCAACTCCAACTTCATCACCACCCTAAGAAAGCACTGCATGTTAGTAGTGTTCAGGGTCAGTATCTAAACTGATCGTCTATTCACACACACTAGCACTACTGCACTTCACATCCAGTATTTCCTTCTCTAATGTAGTGGGTTCATAATAAAACTGCCATATTTAATCATGAGCACCAAAAGTCATGTTTATTCTCATCACTGCTCCTGTGTAGCTTAATATGTTCTGTAGAAGGCCTCGACTATTTCACTCGAGAATATCCACAAATAGGGAAGAAGATTACAGAGATAAATGTAATGTATACATTATTACATTAAAACAACGATTATCAAGGGAGAGAAAGAAAGTGAGTTCTAGACCTCTGACCTGTACATGACGTCATCAAAGATCTTATGGTTCACTGCTCCAATTTAACTGTGTGTGTGTGTGTTAGGGATGCACCGATGCCGATACCAGTACTCAGGTGTCGGCCCGATACTGTGTTCATGTACTCGTACTTGTAAAACTACCCCGATACAACCGCACCGACACCACTTTATGACAACGTGACATAGCCTAACCTCTCGTCACTTGAGCAGGTAGTCGGAAGAGGAGCAATGTCAGCAAATCGTCACACGCACGTAATGCGACACCGCTAGCTTTAGCCTCAGAGTCACCGACACTGACTTCCTTCAGTTTACTTTCTGTCAGCGTTATCTTTTATTCCCAACATGACCTCAGTCCCCATCAGACGGAGGAGAAATCATCACGTGACTGAGGAAGAAAGTGTGTGTCCTCTAAGTCAGGGATTAAACACCTCTGAGAAGGTTTATAAACTTTATAAAGCAGAGTTTGTGGAGCACAGAAGCATGATAGTGATGCGGTCGCAAGCTGCTCAAAGGTTTAGTTTAATTTAAGTTTGTCATTATATGCTGTATCTGCGCGCTTGCAGTGTAAATTCTGTCGGAAGTGATGTGTTAGTAACTGGTCACGCGCGTTGCTGGTCATGCGCGGCGTAGACGCGCTGATACAGAGTGTAGCGCGAGTAAGATCTGTAATGTCTAATTCACACATTATGATCAAAAGTAAAATCATGTCTAAAGACACCGAGATACAGAAACCACAAGGTGCAGTGAAAGTGAGTTTTTATTATTCATTTAGGACTGGACTTTAATTCTGTGCTTTTTGTGCATCCATAAAAAATAATGCTATCTATCTAACTATTTATAAATGTTTATATATATTTATCTTATATAGTTAGTTTACATTTATATTATATAAGTACTTATGCATTATTTTTTTTATGGATTCACAAAAAGCACCGAATTAAACTACAGTCCTAAATTATATATATATATATATATATATATATATATATATATATATATATATATATATATATATATATATATATATATATATATATATATATATATATATATATATATGTGTGTGTGTGTGTGTGTGTGTGTGTGTATTGGGTTCTTTTCTGTTTTGGACAAACATCTGTGTAAACTTTTAGTCTGAATTTATATTTGTAACACTCAGTTTGTGGATTTTATTTTAAATAAACAAAAGAAGGCACTGAAAGTTTGCCCCGCCCCCATCAGATTAATCGACAAAATAATTGACCAATTAATCGATTGTGAAAATAATTGTTAGTTGCAGCTCTAATAATAAGCTGTATCATGAAATTGTTTTTTTTTTTTTAAATAATAAAAACACCTTAATTCTTTTCAAAATAGAGTTGTCTTTGAGAAGAAGAATGGAGTGTAATATAGTGTGAATCATAAAAATTCTATTTCATTTCTATTTGTTTACAGAAAGACTTCAGCAATAAAAGCAGCATTTTGCTGTAGTTGTTAAGGGGCCGTTTACACCACAATGTTTTCAAATAAAAACCGAAAACTTCTGATGCGGTTTGGCTGTTTGTTTCCATGACGACGGCGTTTCGGGGCCTGAAAACTTTGGAAAACGGGTTTCAAAGGGCAAGTTTTTGAAAACGATGCCGTTATCATCTCCGGTAAATCATGTAAATTATTATCCAGAAAAACCACAGCTCCTCCGTTTACTTGTATTTGTTTACAGCGCGGTCTTTCCCTCATCAATATGGCGGACACATACAGTTGGCACGTGGTTAAAGAGAGTGTCGTGTTTATACAATAAACCAGTATGTTTATTAGAAACTACTGTCTGCAATATATAAGTATATCATATCAAAGTCCATATAACATGGCTATCATACTTAAAGCGACTTATTAACCCTAGAATGCATGAACCAAAAAACCTACACAAATGCATAAAGTGGGTCGAAAATGAACCATAAGGGATTGGATGGTTTTCTTAATTAATTTGGTGTCCTATTTAAAATAATTATTTGATATAATGTATGATACACAAATGCCTGCAGTCCAGACCTTTCACCAATTGAAAACATTTGGTGCTTCCTGAAATGAAAAATTCGACAAAGAAGACAGAGGACTGTTGAGCAGCTAGTATTCTGTATCAGACACAAATGAGACAACCTTCCTCTCCCAAAACTCTAGCAACTGGTCTGCTCAGTTCCCAGACTTACACAGACTGTTGTTAAAAGAAGAGGGGATACCACACAGTGGTAAACATGGTCCTGTCCCAACTTTTTTTTTAGATGTGTTGCTGCCATCATATTCAAAATGACCTTATTTTTCCCTTAAAATGGTACATTTCCTCAGTTTAAACATTTGATGTATTCTATGTTCTTTTGTGAATAAAATATGGGTTTATGAGATTTGCAAATCATTGCATTATGTTTTTATTTACATTTTACACAGTGTCACAATTTTTTTAGAATTGGGGTTGTAGAAAACAAGGCTTGGATGCTAGAAATGCACTATAAGATTTTACAAAGAAACAGAGGGGTATACATAGACAAACTAAACAAGAGCTAAAGAGTGATAATCATATGGCTTGCTCAGTATCTTTCTGTGTTTTTCTTTCCAGCTGTAGTGCTTTTGAATGCTGTTATGGTGGAAAGTATAAGGAAGGGATTTGATTATCCAGTGTGGCTTGGGGAGATTGACACTTGTATACAATCTTTTTAGAATCTGTCTCAGTCTGGCTCATATACAGAAAAAAATAAAATATTTGGTTATTTGATTCAAACAGAAGCAGATGTTTGTCTACTATATGGAACTGAACTTTCAAAACAAAATCATAGGAAGCTTAACAACCCAAAGTTTAATCATTTATACTCTGCAACCTACAATTCCAAGCAAAGAATTTCATCGTACTGGATTATGTGTTACGTTATGTGTTTACAGTACTTTTCTGGAAGCCCGGGTCTAGAATGTGAAACATATCTGAAATATATTTTACAAAACATAATTTGTTACTTAACTCATTTAAATGTGGCAACCCCAAAAAATGGTGGGTGGTGATAGAAGGAATTCCAAATATTCCAAAAGGAATATTCTGAAATGTTTTTAGAGATCAGGTATGCAGATTTTGAGGAATGCAGAAAGTTTTTAAATGTGCAAGAATGTAAAGTGTAGAATTTACACTGATTAATTTCTCAGAATTTGTTAGCGCTTCACTGACTAATGGACTCTTGCCCAGTCACTGACTTCTGATGATTGGCGTACTCTAGGTAGAATGACTGTGCCATATTCTTTCTATTTTTGTCCTACTACAAACATTTTTAGGAAAAACACTTGTGGCAAGGTGGGTGTAGTCGATGAAGGAGGGAAACAAACAAAAACAGTACACACACACACACACACACACACACACACACGGTTCTATAGTTCCACAGAACATTATACCACCAGCAGCAGTCTGGACTGTTGACACAAGGCAGGTTCATGCTGCTGATGCCAATGTCTGACCCTATCATCTACATGTCACAACAGAAATGAACATTCATCAAATCAGGCAATGTTTTTCCATGCTTCAACTGTCCAGTTCCAGTGAGTCCACGCCCACTCTAGCCTCAGGTTCCTGTTCTTGGCTCACAGACAGGAGTGGAACCTAATATGGTTGTAACTTATCCACCTCATTTGGTTAGACGTATTGTATGTTGCAAGAGGGTTTTCTGCTCCCCACACTTGTAAAGAATTATCATTACCATAGCCTTTCTGTCAGCTCGAACCAGTCTGTCCATTCTCCTCTGTCCTCTGTCATCAACAAGGTGTTTGTTTTTCTCCACCATTCTGTGTAAACTCAAGAGATTGCTGTCTGTGAAAATCCCAGATCAGCCTCTAAAATTCTCAAACCAGCCCGTCTAGCACCAACATTCATACCATCATCACTGAGATCACTGAGATTCTGATGTTTGGTGTGAACATTAACTGAAGCTTACTGAAATACTTACCTGTATCTGCATGATTTTATGCATTGCGCAGCTGCCACATGAATTAGTTAAGTTCTTTTTCAAACACATCCTGCAAAAGCAAATAAGATCGGCACTCCAGCTGCTTTGCGTAGCCTAATGCAAAATGTATTCAAAATACTATTTTTCCTAAAACAGATCATTAAGAACTCCAAAACACCTGAAAGTGGATTCAAGGCACTGTATACAGTGTTACCACCACTGAAATCACCATTTAATTACATATGCTTCAACAGTTAAAATATATCATAAATAAATAAATACATTATTATTATTATTATTATTATTATTATTATTATTATTATTATTATTATTAATAATAATAATAATAATAATAATAATAAGTGTAATTTATATAGCTCCTTACTCATAACCAGTGTCGCTTTACAATTACAATGTTTCAACAAAACATGGAACATGCGGTAGACTAGATTTGAGAAAAAATATGATTTATAGTTTACAAAGAAATATTAAATTTCTCATCAAAACACGATTTCACTGCTTATGCTAAGCTTAATTTACACAAGTTTCTAATTACAAGATTGAATTATATAAAGTGAGCATGATCAATTCATGTAGTATTAATGTAAACCCATTACATTATGAAATCTTGGGGGATGTTGGCACTGACAGGTACTATAACTATAGTATTTAAATTAACATGATTCAAAGGTGTGTGATAGAATAGCACAGTGTTTTAATAAATTCAATGCTAATGAATATTAGGTGCTATTATTAATGAATATTATCCTGGTGTCTAATATTTTTTGAGAACAGTTTCATATTGAAATACAATGAATCTGCACATTTTAACAGTTCAAATGGAGAAGTTATTAATGTTTTGTCACAGTAATGATTCTGTGTCTCATTGCCAAAAATGAAAAGCTCTTAACTCTGAAAGTCAATTAAACAATGTTTGAAGGAGAATCTATAATAAATGTATCATCAGATGACTAAAGGGAATGCTGGATGATCCGTCACATCAGTTTTAGCCTGACATTTTTGCTTTTGCGTCACACATTTGTACAACAGTTTTTATAAATCAGACATTGATTGATTCATAAATCAATTATCTCGCTGGATAAAACCTATACCTATATTATATATGTATATATTTATGTATGTATAAAATGTAAATGGAAGGTTTTTGCTTCATTTTTTAAAAACTTTGCTGAGGACTGTAGTTTGAGTCAAACGTATTTGCATTTGAAGAACATTTGCCTTTTAAATAAACTAAATAATCATTTAGTGATACACCAAGTGGACAGCTCAGAGTTTAAAGGATCAAAGAGAGGACTTTCTGATCTATGTCAAAGAAGGTAATGAGAAATCTCTCTAAACTGTGCCTTTATTTTGGCACAATGAATGATATATTTGTTATATGATGCTCTTCATATAATTTGATGTGCACAGTTAAAGTCTGATTATTAAGTGGTGAATGGTACATTGCTTCCTCAATTGGCTATTTTCTTTTTAATCCTTGAGTGCTCTTATAAATTGTCTAAAGTTGGTATCTTTCTAGTTAAGCAGAAAATGGAGAATTCACAGAGGCCCATGCTTTTTCTTTTACTTGAAACTCTGATTTCAAGTATCAAACTGATTTCAAGTATTTTAAAAAATCTCGTTTTACAGTACACTATGATTGATTTAATATCACTTGTAAATTGTCATCATTTAAAAAGACAATACCTTTTATAGATTAAAAACACAACCTATCAAATGTTCCCATAATGTATATATTTTTTGCACAGGGATATGCATTTTCTCACTGCAGTCGATTCTGACCCATCAGCAAGGTAAGAATACAGTATAGTAGAATACAGAAATACACACACACACACACACACACACACACACACACACACACACACACACACACACACACAAATGTCTGAGACCACATTGAAAATCTGGATTTTTTTCTCTTACATTTTGAGATAAATTGGTTTTAGAATTTATTAATATTTAAAACAAAGAAAGCAAATGTTTAATATTTTGGATATTTATTTTTGTTTAAATTCTGCAACTGTAAACATTAAGAAACTCTGAATCTCTTGTAAATATTTTAAAGATTGTACTTTTTTTATTTATTTTATTGAAGTTGCAGTCAATAATACAATTTCTAATGAAAATTCTAAAATTAAATAATAAAAAAATGCAAAATAGAAACATTTTCCACTAGTGCTCTCAGACTTTTGGCCCCGACTGTGTGTGTGTGTATGCGTGTGTGTGTGTGTGTCTGTGTGTACGTAAACAAACTATTAATGAAAATAAAATTTTGTGTAAGATAAATGAATGAATAAATATGTTCTCTTCTCCCCTCCAGTCGATGTGGCCTTAGGAGGAATAGCAGTACAATCTTCTTTACACTAACAATTATCCTGCTTACTTTGCTATCGATGACAACAGAGCATCTAACATGAATTTCAACTCGTGTGATTACGGCTGCTCCTAAGGCCATACAGACTTCATATGAATCCATAATGAACTTTTTCACACTATCTGTTGTTACCCAGATGAGGATGGGTTCCTTCTGAGTCGGGTTCCTCTCAAGGTTTCTTCCTCTTAAAACATCTTAGGGAGTTTTTCCTCGCCACCGTCGCCACTCAGTGGCTTGCTCAGTTGGGATAAATTCACACCTTTTAATATCTGTATATATATTATTACTCTCCGGCCGGCGCTCAAAAGTATTGGGACCCCGCACGGCCAGCTCTCAAAAGTACTGGCACCCTTGACGGTCGGCTCTAAAAAGTATTGGCGAACTACACGGCCGGCTCCAACAGTGCTGGTGCCATATCTGTCCGGCTCTCGAAAGTATTGGCACCCTACGCGGGCGGCTCTTGAATGTATTGGCGCCCTGTCCCGATTTCACCATGGCAAGCACCGCTCACATTTTCTTCAGGAAATGTACTGGTCTAGTTATAATTATTCTTCTTCCACCTTCGTGCCATTTTACCTCTAAAGAAAATGTTAATATATTGAGATTTTCAGTCCCTAATGATGTTCTGAGTAAGAAAATAACCATATCCGTGCTTGCTAATGACTGTGCTGAGTGAGAACCTGTTCTACACACAGATCACAGCTCAGCTGCGGTGTTTAGAGACGCAGAATAAAAGGAGCGCGCTGTAGTTACAACATCGAAGCACATCACACCACCGCCCAGCGCTTTACAGATTCATAACAAACTAATAACTGGAACTAATGAGCTGGGCTCGGTCCAGACTACTGTCCACCCTGTCCTCGATTTCAGAGGCTTTAAACTCAATCCAGCGCTCAGATCGATAACTATTTAGGAAGCCTGACTCTGCTATTTATAACCGAACTATCCGTTACATGGTGAAGCTAGTTACAGAAGTCGGTATAACACTAAATATTCACATGACATGACAACCACCAAAGCCTATTTAATATATTAACTTCATTTTATTAACTTATTGTACTTACTAATGTGCTGGATTGGTTAAAGTGTTAACTCTGGCTAGTAAAGTCCGCTAGCATAACAATTACTTTAATATTGCGATTCAATTATAAATAATGTCTTAAAGCAGGGAAATAAAATTACAAACTTATAAACTGCAAAAAATTATAATAATAACTTACCTTTCGTTGTATTTGGTCTCGTTGCAGCAGTAGAATCACTCATTAGGGCAATGGAAAGCAGCTGGTGCTATTAGCCTGTGACAGCCAGGGCAGATGGGAAATGTAGTTCTTTTCCTACTTCCTGTGTGGTATTTATGAACTATTAGTGCAGTCAAAAAAACTACACTCCGCCATAACCCAACTTAAGGATTTTGTTTTACTGTTCAGAGAGTTTAAAAAAGTGTCATTTCACTGTGCGAAAATTTAAAAACTGAAACTTTAATTACTATTATGACTTATAATTATTTGGAAAACATGATAACATGATAATTGTTATGCTAACAATCTAACCTTCTAACAGTCTAATTAGGCTTTTAACTTACCAGGCCCTTTTTGTACGCTAATAGGTAATAGAGCTAATGTGCATATGCAGATTAGCCACAGTCCTTTACTAAGTGGGTGGTACCATAATTTGCATAAATTAGACTTGCAGAGTGTGTGAAATGGTTGGCCAAGCGTTATATGATCATGCGTTATATGCCAAAGATAAAAATTTGTGAGGCGTCTATTTACAGCCTCCTCAACACTTTTCAATGCATCACCCCTGTGAGGACGTGGATTTTTGCACCCATCTCGTGCGCATGGATTGAATGAGTGGGCGGAGTCAGAGCGGAAGTGAGTGAGTGGGCGGAGCGTGGCCGAGGCCGCTGCTTCAAGTTCGCTTGTTCATTTTTTCTATCTATTTTTTCTCAAGAAATACGATTTCCTTTAGGTCTTTGGTTTCTGAGAGAGTTTAAACTACTATTGTTTGTGTGTGTGTCTCGCTGGCCTGGGCGGCTGTTTCCGTGTTGTTTTGGGAAGCATGGCTGCCTCAGGTACGGGGAAATATGAGTCTCTCACGCGGCGGCATGCTATTAAAGTAGCCACTACCGCCAGCGTTGAGGAGGTGAGTCTGGCTGTGGGGGAGAGTGTTGGACACGACAACATTCTGTCTGCGGCCCGGATGAATAGTGCCGTCGTGCTGTTTCTGAAAACGGTGGAGTTGGCAAACGACATGGTGGACAGTGGAGCTGTGATTGATGGTGTGTTCCACTTAGTGCTTCCTTTATCAACCCTGTGTAAAAAAGTCATCCTGTCGAATGTTCCTCCTTTTATTAAGGACGAGGTTCTGTCACAAACCCTATCCCGCTATGGTAAACCGGTCTCTCAGATCAAGAAGATCGCGACTACAAGTAAATCCCCTCGTGTAAAACATATTGTGTCTTTCAGACGGTGTGTGTACATGGTTCTGAAGGACAATAATGATCTGGATCTGACACTCAATGTAAAGGTGGAAGATTTTAATTATGTTATTTACGCTACTACTACTACAATGAAGTGTTTTGGGTGTAGTTTATCTGGTCATCTGCTGCAGGCCTGTCCAGAAAAACGGGTAAATCCCGTAAATAATGATAATGCTAACGAGGCCGCTGGTAACGAGGTTACTGCTGGAGAGGGTGTTGGGGTGGATGGGGCCCACACACCGGGAGAGGGAACAGCAGTACCTTCTCAGGTGGAGACACCTGAAGCTGGCCCCTCTCACCAGGGTGTCGGTGCTAAACCAGGTGAAGAAGAGAAGGCTGAGACTGAGCCGGATTTAGGTGATAAGGATACACAGGACAGTACGGTGTCACTAGATAGTGTGAACTGTCCCTTGCTGATGAAGTTGTGGATGATAGCTCTCATATGGATACAGAAGAGAATGTGTTCAAGGTGCCCCAGAGAAAGAGACGGAGAAATCGTCCTCATGCACAGGCTAAGAGGAAAGATGTTGCAGAGGAGCTGAATTCTGTGAAGGTAGAGAGCGAGAGCGAAGCGTCTAACTGTAGTATTACATGTAGTGTAAATTTGTGATTAACAACTAATACTAGTGTAAATCTAAGTGGCTTTTCGAGCCATGAATATAGCGTGGACGACATCAGGGCTTTTCTGAGAAAGACTAAACATGCTAGGAATGTGAGGATAGACGAGTTTTCCCGGATGTGGAACAGTTCATTAAATTAAAAAAACAAGGGGGTTTATGGGAGAAGGGGGTTTCACTGATCAGGAGGGATACCGTCTAAAGAAAATCCTTACAAAAGTCAATGTAATGTTAGACAATAACGGTAGTGATAGTCAATCCTAGACATCGTGTACGTAAATCTATTATTTTTCCTCATATTTATGAGTGAGTTTCGAGTTGCTTCGTTGAATTTAAATGGAGCAAGGGAAAGAAATAAAAGATTTTTGTTGTTTGAAACGGTGAAGCAAAAGAAAATTGATGTAATCTTTGCTCAGGAAACCCACACAGACGCTAATAATGCTGCGGACTGGGCCAGGGAGTTTAAAGGGTTATCCGTTTTAAGTCATAAGACATCTACCAGTGGGGGAGTAGCTATTTTATTTTCCTCTAATTTTATCCCCTGTTCTTATCAAGTTGATGAAATCATAAAGGGTCGACTGTTAAAGGTTAGAGCTCAATATGAGAATAGGTGGGTCGTTTTTGTTTGTGTTTATGCCCCGACCACCGCCATTGAAAGAATGTTATTTTTATTAACCTTAGATAATGTCCTGAAGAATTGTGACTGATGATTTTTTTATTCTAGCGGGGGATTTTAATTGTACAGAGCTGGGTATAGACAGGAATCATGTAGAGCCCCATATGCCATCACGTAGAAGGTTAGTCGAGTTAATGAAGTCCTGTGACCTTGTGGACATTTGGAGAAATTTTCACCTCATGCAAAAGCAGTATACCTGGGTACACTCCTACAATAATATGCTCTCTATGGCCAGATTGGATAAATTTGATGGTTTTAAACAGCAGTTAAGTGCTTTTAGAAGTTGTGTAATTATACCGGTAGGATTTACGGACCATTGTATGGTTCTGGCTACTGTGTATTTAAGTAAACTCAAGCATAAGAGTGCGTATTGGCATTTTAACACCAGTTTATTGCAAGACGTTCATATTAGGGATGTGTTTAAATATTTGTGGAGTGATTTTAGAACCACAAAGGTTTCTTTTAAATCTGTGCAACAGTGGTGGGATTTTGCCAAAACGCAAATTAAACAGCCGTGTCAACAAAATACCTCCAATGTCACGAGAGACACAACTCTACGCATGAAATCCTTGGAGGATGAAATAATGACGCTTCAAGTGTTAATGAAAAACACAGGACGGCAGGTATGCATAGAAAATTTAATGACAAAAAAGAATTTATTGAAAAAATTGCCAGACGTTACCGCACAAGGAGCTCTGGTCAGGTCACGGTTTCAGAATGTGGAGTGTATGGATGCACCGTCGAAATTCTTTTTTAATTTGGAAAAAAGAATGGTCAGAATAAGATGATACATGGCCTGTTTTCTGATGATGGGACACTTTTAGTGGACCATAGAGAAATTCGAAAGAGAGCAGTCGGTTTCTACAAGCAACTGTGCAAGTGTGAAATCTACAATGAACAGGCCCATGATAACGTCTTCTTGAAACAATCTACACTGGGTTCCACAGAGTGTTCTGTTTCTCCCCAAGGATGAAGGGGGACATGGACTGGTGCACCTGCAGAGCAGTACTGCAGCCTTTCGGTTACAGTTTGTGCAAAGGCTGCTACATGGACCTGTAAATGCAAACTGGAAGGCTGTAGCATGTGCCATTTTACGGACACTTGAAGGGCTGGATTTAAATAAACCTCTTTTCTGGATGGACCCGAAAAAGATGGACATCAGGAAACTTCCTGTTTTTTACCGTAATGTTTTTAAAGTGTGGGGACTTTTAACAGTGCAGAGAGTACCATGCTCAAGTTCTCTCTACTGGCCGCTGGAGGAGCCAATCATAAAAGGTTCCATTTTAGATGCATCTCAAAGGAAGCCGTTTCCTGCGCTCACGGAGGGGTTCTGCAGGGCTGGAGTCATCACTCTGGGAGACCTACTGACCGTAGCAGGACCGGGTTTTGGGAACGCGGTGGCAGTTGCTGGACACATAAAGATGAGGTCAGTCCGTGTAGTCACGCAGTTCCTTGTGGAATGGAGGTCCCTGTTGACTGAAGAGGTCTTGAAAATCCTGGAGGAATATTCCGGAAGGTTAAGTAGTCCCAATGACCAAGATCCTTTACCGGATTTTAGAGTCTCGGCGAATGTACATAAGTGCTCAGGTGTGTTTCTTAAATCTGAAAAACTAAGTTTTGTGGGTCCCAAGTTACCATCTGGGAAAGAACTGTACAAAATGTGTGTACTATCCCTAAATAAAAAGTTTCTGGACAAAAGAGTCGACACACCTTGGCGGTCTGTTCTACATATAAAGGAACATGTAAAGCCACAATGGAGAGCTTTGTACAAGTCACCATTAACAAAAAAGTGTGGGGATTTACAGTGGAGGATTTTACACGGTGCAGTGGCTGTTAATTCTTTTATCTGTGTTTTAAACCCTGATGTGAGTTATGAATGTCCTTTCTGTGCTGTGAGAGAATCTGTGTTTCACATGTTTATGCACTGTGTGAGATTGAAGCCTCTTTTTACTGTTTTACAGAGACTGCTTGGCCATTTTAATGAGAGTTTTACAATCGAAACTTTTATCTTTGGTTTTAAATACTCTCAAAAAAAAAAAGGTTTAAGTGTCAGTTGATAAATTTTATCATAGGGCAGGCAAAGATGGCCATATATGTCAGCAGGAGAAACAGAATTGAGTCAAATTCAGGGGACAGCGTTTTAGTGGTTTTTGTGATTCTGTTAAAATCTAGGATATTAATCGATTTTAAGTTTTACCAAGAGATGAAAGACCTTGTATCATTTGAGAATATCTGGTGTCTGGAAGGGGCATTATGTGTGGTTTTAGAAGAAAAAGTGAGATTTCATCAACTTTTAAAAGACTGTGTACGTACTGGTTGAAACTTGTTTGCTTATTTTATATTCTTTACTCCTTGTGGGTTTTAAAGGCAACTGGAAGGAGAATTATTTGAATTATCTATTTATTTATATATATATATTTAGCGAGTATCGTGTTCTTGTTTGTGTGTGTGAGATTTGTGAATAAAAAGGCTGCTTGAGTCACTTCTCAAGCCGTTAAACTTCTCTCAAAAAATATAAAAATGTTTTAAAATAATCCTGAAATTCTCGTCGGCGTTGGCTTACTGAGCGATGAAGAGTCGGTTCAACTGATTCAGTTCATTCATTCAAACCATCGAAGTAGGATAAGCGGCTTTGGTAATGATTCTTTAAATGAATCGATTCAGAATCCTCTTCTTGAATCGTTTGAGTCGTTCTCACTCGGTCAGGGTTGCACGTGTGGGTTGCTTTTCCTGCACGTGTAATCAGCACGTGTTCACAGACCGTAAATCCCGACCCCATGGTAGACACTCGACAGAAATTTCATACTAAAGTATTTTATATTTTCTGGGTCTAAACAGAGCAGAAGTATTGCTAATGTGTTGTACAGATTCTGTTGGACTGGTGAACTGTGTGGATTTGTATATTTAACCCAGTTTAATATGGCCTGCTTTGTTCAGTCAGAGACAAGTAAATCTGTTCTAATGCTCATTTATTTTAGATAGATAAAACAAATGTTTGCTTACACATGAATACGTACTTTATGCCTTCAGAATGGTGGAGATTTGTCTCTTAACTATTTTAAATTTGGTTCTCTTCAACAGGTTGTGTTCGAGTTGTGCAGGCTTGTGTCACCTGACTTAAAGAAGGCATTGTTTGAAGGGCTTGATCAGCACCTCCCACGGCTCCTGCAGTTGTACAACACCGAGAGGCAGTGAAATACCCGAAATCCAACATGTGATGACCCGCATTGATCAAGAGGTAAGTCTAATGGACTTTAGTTTGTTCTGCTCCAGAAATGAGCCGATATTCAGCAGAACAGCACTGATAGTTGTGTAATAGACGTGCACAGTAGAGCTGTCGTGATTAATAAATAAACTTATAAATGTGATTACTTGATGAACGTAGACAAAACTCTATAAATGTGAAATGTTTTGTTGAAGTTCAGATGAATCTCTGATGTACAGAATATTCAACAGAGTTCTGCAGAAAGATTTTGAATGCCTGTCATTCACCAGAACAAATTTGCAGTTGATCAGTCTGTCTAAAAGAAAAAATCTAAACACACAATATAAAATTCCTGCAGTGTGAATAAAGCCTTTGTGTTGCTTTTAGCAAACATGTCTAGTACTCTCGGTTCAATGTACACAATTTACCCCATTTAAATGCATTTTGGAAATTGTTCCACATGGCCTTAAAGTGTGAATATTCACTGTATGCCAAATAAGTAATCAAAGAACGGAATGGATTTTTTTCTTCTCTAATGGACCATTAATCACAATTATAAAAGATGATGCATCAGGTACAAAGTATCAGAGCCCCCCCCCCCCCCCCCCCCCCCGCCGCTTTTTCCCCCCACAATGGTTGCATGACTTTTGCTACACCATTTCCACTGTGTGTGTTACAAATCACTTTGAGGTAAAGCACTGCTGCTGCAAAGCCCTATTGGATCTGCTCCGTTTTTTTAAATTATTAATAGTAATAATATTAAATTTGCTCTCTCTATCTCTGACTCGCTCGCTCTCTGACACACTCTTTCACTCTCTCTCTCTCTCTCTCTCTCTCTCTCTCTCTCTCTCTCTCTCTCTCTCTCTCTCTCTCGCTCGCTCTCTCTTCCTACCAGTAAAGAGTGAGAGACATCACAGCGAGAATGCAATTCCAAATCTGTAATGTATAATTTTACACTATCAGAAGGAGGGACATGTTCAATCTCAGTCTTTAATTAGATCTCTGGCAACGAAGGGGTGTGTGTGTGTGTGTGTTAAACAATAACATGCATGATGTATATTATGATCAGATCGTATACGTGATTATAAGAAGATTATACCTCTAATCTTATAAGGGATTAAAAATGGAAACCGAGCTTCGGCACATCAGTAATAATAATAATAATAATAATAATAATAAGTGGTATGACGTGATCAGTGGATCGATGAGGCTCTCTCTGAGTCACTCAGCGTTTTGTCTTCTCTCCACACCGTCATGCGTCTTTCCTTTTCTCCCGTCCGTGGCTCCGAGACGTGCTGACGTTCAGGTCTGGCAGGATGTTCCATGATGGACACCTCCAGGGGAGTCAGGCTGATCGAGTACAAAGTGTTTGTGTGCTAAAGGAAAGAGATCTGGTGGAAAGTCAGAGTTATAGAGTTATAGTGCTGAGAAAAGTTTGTCAAGAAAAACAAATGTGTTTTTATAAGGTTTTCATTTTTTTGATTCACCCTCGTATATTAATGCACTTGTTCTAATATGTTATCGTTCCTATAGTAGCTGATAATCAAGATTGGGGTTGTGTGTGCGTTACCATGACCACCTGTTATTGTTATGCGTGTGTACATAATACGGGAACGCTTTAAGTGACCATTTCCATAATAGTTTATGATTTCTGAGGCCCACATTGTATCTGCATTATTATAACGTATTGCACTGGGGAGCTGTTTACCAAACAGTCAGTAAACCCTGCTGGAAGTGTCTTTTTATTTTATTTTTATTAAAAAAATTATTATTATTATTATTTTTTGCCCCCTATCACTTTCTGTGCGAGGGTGGATTGAGTGTTCTCAGTCCCGTCTCGGGCTAAACCATCACAGCTCTATTAAAATTGTCATCAAGTCTGAACATTAGAACCCAGCTTCCTTTTTTTTTCTTCAAGAACACACTATGGCCAAAAGTTTGTGGACACCTGACCATCACACCCGTACAGTATACGCTTGTTGAACATCCCATTCCAGATGTATTTCCCCTTTACTGTTACAATAGAGTCCACTCTTCTGGCCAGTAAAGTTCTTCTGCATGAACCGTAACACACTGTGTCTTCATGGAGCTGGGTTTGTGTACAGGGGCGTTGTGATGCTGGAACCGGTTTGGGTCTATTAGTTGCAGTGAAGGGAAATTGTAACGCTACAGCGTACAGAGATGTTCTATACAGCTGTGTGATTTCAGCTGTGTGGCAACAGTTCAGGGAAGAAGCACATGTGGGTGTTATGGTCAGGCGTCCATATACTTTTAGTTACATGGTGTATCATGTTTATGCTGTAATGAAGATTCAGTGAACTGCAGGCTGATTTCAGCACCAAGGACAGCACCAGCTGAGGCCTGAGTCACTATGAGAGCCTGAGAGAAACAAGTCTCTCTCTATTTCTTTATCTCTTTCTGTCTGACTGATTGTCTTTCCATCTCTCTCTTGATCGGTCTCTGTCTCACTCTCTGTGTGTGTGTCTCACTGTCATCTCTATCTTGGTCTCTCACTTTCTGTCTGTCATTCTCTCTCACTTTCTTTCTGTCTGACTGCCTTTCTGTCTCTATTGATCTGTGCCTCTCTCTCTCTCTCTCTCTCTCTCTCTCTCTCTCTCTCTCTCTCTCTCTCTGGGAGTGCGTGCGTGGGGAGGACAGAGCGCGGTTCTGAGACAAAATCTTTTCAAAATGTTTGGTAAACAGAGCAAATGATGTACTGCACACAATCATACACAAAGACCAATCATACTATATAAAAGACAGATCTATTACAGAGAATCTGCATCTAGTAAGGCACTTGTATGACCATGCGTATGACAACAAGATTGAAATGGGGTTTTTACCATTAGATCAGGAGAAAGCTTTTGACCGGGTCGAACATGTTTTTCTTTTTAACACCCTAAAGGCTTTTGGTTTTGATGAAAATTTTATCTCAATGATGAGGTTATTATACTCTGAAGCTACATTTATGATAAAAGTGGCCAGTAGCTTAAGTACTGCTGTGAAGGCTCAGAAGGGTATCAGGCAGGGATGCCCCCTGTCGGGCCAACTTTATAGCATAATTATTTAACCCCTGCTATATGAGCTTAGGAAAGAATTAACAGGTCTACAAATCGACACTCTAAACTGTCAACAACCCACCAAATTATCTGCATATGCCGATGATCTCACAGTTTTAATTAGAGGTGATGTTAAGGTGGTAAAATACGCTCTGGAATGTTATGGAAGAGCTTCATCTGAAAAAGTCAACTGGCATAAGAGTGATGCCGTGTGGTCAATCTGTTAAAAGTCCATCACTTCCTGGCATCATGGACTCTATCAAATATCAACAGATATTAAATGAAAACCTGACTGCCTCTGCCAGAAAGATTAAAATGGGCTGTGGTTGGATCTTCCAGCAGGACAATGATCCAAATCATCATCAAAATCAACACAAAAATGGTTTACTGACCACAAAATCATCAAATGAATAAAACACCACAGAGTTGTTCTAGGAAAATATATTTACTGATGGGGTGGCATGTTCTTCAGCTCAACGTGGAGTTAACAGCACATCCCAAAGTGTTTTATTCCACTTGCACCACAGCAACTTGGCAGCACTAACAATCTGTTAAAAAAAAAAAAAATAATAATCAGCCATAACATTAAAACCTCCTGACTAATGTGCAGGTCCCCCTTGTGCCGCTAAAACAGCTCTTACTCGTCGAGGCATGGATGCCGCAAGACCTCTGAAGGTGTGCTGTGGTTTCGGGCACCAAGAACATAGTTCCTTTAAGTCCTGTAAGATGCAAGGTGGGCCTCCGTGGATCAGACTTGTTTGTCCAGAACATCCCACAGATGCTCAACAGATGCTCAAATGATCTGGGGAATTTGGTGGCAGTCAACTCCTTGAACTCTGTCATGTTCCTCAAACCATTCCTGAACCATTTTTTGTAGTGTGTCTGGGAAAATTATTCCACTGAAGGAGACCACTGCCATTAGGGAATTTTGTTGCCATGAAGAGGTGTACGTGGTCTGCAACAGTGTTTGGTAAGTGGTACATGTCAAAGTATATTAACATCCACACAAAAGCCAGGACCCGAGGTTTCCCAGCAGAACATTGCCCAGAACATCACACTGCCTCTGCTAGCTTTTGCTCCCCACTCGCATCAGTGAGCCTTGGGTGCCCTTGACCCTGTCACCAGTTCACCAGTTGTCCTTCCATGGGCCACTTTTGGTAGGTACAAGACCTGCCGTTTTGGCAATGCTCAGACCCAGTTATCTAGACGTCACAGTTTGGCTCTTTTCAAAGTTGCTCAGATCCTTACACTTGCCCATTTTTCCCTAACCGTTCGCTTGGTGCCTGGTATACCCCACCCCTTCACTGGTGCTGTTGTAATGAGATAATCAGTGTTCTTCACTTCACCTGTCAGTGGTTTTACTGTTGTAGCTGATCGGTGTATAGTTGCATTTAATGTTGTAGAATGAAAACACATTCCCGCTCTCACTTGTGTTAGCATGTTGTAACAGCTGTTCTTCCCTCACCTATTGTGTGGTGTGTTTATTTATTTATTTTTA
This sequence comes from Ictalurus punctatus, assembly GCF_001660625.3. Classification (NCBI taxonomy): domain Eukaryota; kingdom Metazoa; phylum Chordata; class Actinopteri; order Siluriformes; family Ictaluridae; genus Ictalurus; species Ictalurus punctatus. The sequence continues at coordinate 1,079,115 of NW_026521087.1, forward strand.
TTTATTTATTTTATTTAAAAAAACTAAACTTTTTTATATATATATATATATATATATATAAAACAAAGCAAAAATGCTGCTTGTCATGTTACCGATAGGGCCACAGAAATGTCCTCTGTGCTGATGTTTTGGCTGTATCTGAAAACTTGTAGCTTTACCCCTGACTTTTACTGTATTGACACTGGAGATTCCTTTCAGAAATGCTCCATTAATGTCTCCTAACGTAAACCCACTAGGACTAAGATGATTTATGCATTGTAGCACCAAACAAAGGTTTCAGTCACTTTTCTGTCTGTAAATTGTCCATCACTGTGTATGGGGCCATAGTCTTGTGTCCTTTATTCATCTCCGTAAACAGTCATCATATTAACCTGTTGACTGGTGTTTATCAGACAGGAGCCTGTGGTTTCCTACTCTGAACGCTGTTCGAGCCATGTCGACTTCAGGAGGCCCCACTCCAGCCTTCACCACCCTGTCAGTCACCCACCCAGCCAATCACATCACTCCTGTAGAGCTGCACCGACCAGAGAAACGCAACGCCATGAACTAGGCCTACTGGAGGTATGTTTTTTCATCAAATAAAGGACATAACTACAGGGTTTTCCAAAAGTCTCCATACATAAGGGACTGTTTGCCAGTACCAGGTCAGTACCAGGTCACAGGTCAGTACCAGTGACACTAGAGAGAGACATTAGCTGAGAGACATGAGGTCATTTCCACTAAGGGAACATAGTGAGTATCAATGCTCCCTGGTTTTTGTGGTGCATTGTGGGGATTTTTTAGGGAGCGAACGTTCCAGTGCACTGGAAGGATTTTGCAATTGAGACAACACTTAAAATGGCTGACTCCCTGGTCTCTTGAACCCATACCCTAAACTCAATAGGAAGTCAGCATTCTGATTTTTCTCTTAATTTTTCCTCCTTTTTTGCCATTTCCAGGCCTTGTACTTTAACGTACTCCTCCTGGAGCTTTCATCAGATCGGCATCACGTTCAGTCAGTCTCATCTGCAGGCATTGACGATGCTAAATTCCGAAGCTTTTGAATTTTTGCTGCTCGCCGTGGGCGTGGCGCTCTCACAAATTTAGAAGTTTCACCATGAAAAAGGAAGTTGTTATAACTCAAACATAGAATGTCCAATCTAGGGATGTCACGATACCAAAAATCTAGTAGTCGATACCAGCAAAAATACACGATACTCAATACTACTTTGTGTATAAATAAATAATATTTTTAACTCCTTTATTTAAACACGAGCATTATAAAAAAACAATAGTGGCAACAGTCACATAATATAAAAAAAAGCAATTACAAAATAGATATATAATAAATATGTAGGCATAAAATGTTTTTTCTTCGAGATGTTCTGAAATGAGGTCTGGTTTCGGTGTATAGTTTGGGGATCTCTGTATACATGAAGTAATTTCTGCCTGGTATCTGGGGTTGAACCGCTGAAGCAGAGAGAAAGAGGGGGAAGGTGGAGCAATTTCATTTTAGCCCGGAACCTTTAGCTTGCCTTTGCTAGGAGGTTCAGACTTGGCTTTCAACAAGATAAAGAGCCAAGCATACTTCCAAATGAACACACAAATGCTTCAAGAAACTCAAAATCAGTGTTTTACAATGAGCTTAAAATGTCCTCCATGGTGGCATGGACCAGGACCCCTCGGTCTGCAGCATTACAGGAAGATTTCAGGTTAGACATTATGGGAAGAGTCTCGGTGCTGTTATTGTCTCTAGGGCAGACATCAGTTAACATTGTGACCCCTTCCCTGGAGAGAACAGCATTACAATTCTGAAAACAGTTTTTGTAAATAATAATTCACTACTTAAAGAATGTACCCGAGCTCCTGCTATGCAGTAACTAAAACTGTCTGCAACTCACGTGTTACTTCATTCTTTAGTTCCTTCTCTTAAGTGTAGAGCCTCTGTCAGTTTGTTTGTTAGTGTCTCTCATAAGAACTTCCCCAGAGTAGGACAACTGGCAAAACATTACTTGTGTATTCAAGCCACAAGCTCCCCCTCTGAGAGGGTTTTTAGTACAGGTGGCAACATCGTCACATGTAAAAGGGCATCTTTGAAGCCAGATAATGTAGACCAGCTTGTATTTCTTGCTAGAAACCTCTAGAGCCTATCATTGGGTGTCATCAACCCCCAACAATGTCCCTGCCCCAGCAACATGTGTTCTTGTTATTGCTCACACTTTTTCTGTTTTCTTCAGCAACTCTGAGCATTTTTCATAATTTTTTTATCCTGGCTGAAGCACTTTTATTTCAATCTATAAGAATAAAATAGTAATAAGTTAAAGATATTAATATTGACAAAGGTGAGAGTTTTGTTTATTTGACAGTGATTTCACATTTCTTGTTTGTATGAAGGTTAAATTCAAAATAATTTTTTTAATTTCTAAATTATTATATAGTTTTATAGGAGGAGGTTTCATAGACTTGGCATTCATTTTACAGAAGTTTGAAGGTACAGACATCTATTGTGGGCGTCCTTGGCAGTTTTTCTGAGGATTTATATTGTTCATATCGATATCGGAGTTATATCGTATCGACCGAAATTAAGCAATATATTGTGATATACATTTTGGCCATATCATCCATCCCTACATGAAGGATGACCATGACAGGGAGTTCTCCATTACCTGTCAGCGCAAATTTTCACCGTGCCTTCGTGTCCTGACCTGTTTCTGATTGAGAAAGTGTGGTGCATTATGAAGCGCAAAAGAGTGCAACCAAGGCACTGTATAGTTGCGCAGCTGAATAAATCTATAACGGATGAATGGTAGAAAATCCCGCTTGTTAATAAAAGAAATGGTGATGTTACACAGTGTTAAACAACTTTTTAGGAGTTTGTTGCAGTCATCAGATTTGAAATGAGTGTGAATTCAATTTATTTTTTAAATATTCAACATCAAAGTACAACATCAAATAATGTGTTTTCAATATAGTACAGGGTGAATTGAATTTTCAAATGTCTCTTTGGTTTTGGGGTTTGTTTGTTTTGTTTTTTTTGCATTTTCCATATTGTCCCAGCCTTTTTGGAATTGGGGTTGTAGATAAAGAGAACCCAATTAAACTAATGAGACAAAAATATAATACTTCATCATTTATATATTGAGGGAAATGAACCAATATTACATATCTGTGAGTGGCAAAAGTATGTGAACCCTTGCTTTCAGGATATGGTGTGACCCCCTTGTGCAGCAATAACTGCAACTAAACAGTTCCGGTAACTGTTGATCAGTCCTGCACATCGGCTTGGAGGAATTTTAGCTTCAACTCTGGGATGCTGGTGGGTTTCCTCACATGAACTGCTTCCTTCAGGTCCTTCCACAACATTTCTAGTGGATTAAGGTCAGGACTTTGACTTGAACATTCCAAAACATTCACTTAATTCATTCTACCAAAAATGGTTAAAGAAGAAAAGTGTGTTTAAGGTTGTTTTCTTGCTGCATGACCCACTTTCTCTTGAGATTCAGGCAAATTAACTGCTAATCTTCGATGTTCTTACTCTATGGTTAGAAGTACAATATTTGTGCCACTCACAGATTTGTAATATTGCGTCATTTTCCTCAATGAATAATTGACCAAGTATAATATTTCAGTCTGGTTTGTTTAATTGGGTTCTTGTCTACTTTTAGGACTTGTGTGAAAATCTGATGTGTTAGGTCATATTTATGTAGAAATATAGAAAACTTTGACATTGCAAGCACCACTGTATCTGGTGTGCAGTAGCTTTGGTATCATGTACGTGTTGGGAGAAACAGTCTTCTTAGATTCACTCAATTCTGAATGTTCACACTTTAACTGTTCTCTCCCCCCCCCCCTAGTTGTATAGTGAATATACAGCTTAATAGAATGATTAAAGTTCTAGCAGCAAGGTCGTTTTCCCTATTTGGGGAAAACATTTATTATTAAAGTAGGGTTGAACGAAGTGCACTTCATTTGACTATTTATTGGAATTGTAACAAAATGTTAACTTTATCACTATTAGAAGTACCGATTTGTGGTCTTATCCTCATTACAGGCACGGATGCTGATCACAGAGGAGAGCCTGATGACCACGATCGTCCGCACCTTCGATGATCACCTGAGACATCGAGACCAGCAGGGACAATTTCAGTTTTAACTCTACAGTGCACAAAAGGTCTTTAAATTCCGCAGGGTCCAGAGTCTTATAGAAGACCTCAAGTACGGCTGGAAAAAAGCAGAATGTGTTACACTGTCTGTCAGAGAATATCATTATTAATGATAATTAATAGCTAATCATTCTCATTAAACTTTTTTTTTTTAACTCAGATATGTCCTGATTAGCCGTTCAACAGAGTGGACCGACAAGCTCAGGGAGAAGTTTCTGGAAGGACTTGATGCTTTCTTGGAGCCGCTCAAGTCCATGCAGTGTGTTTACATGTGTTTGTATAAGCCATGTTAACTTGCAGTTATAGATGTAATGATCATGTGGGGTGCAATATAGCCATGTTGTTTAATATCAGTAGTATAATGTGTGTTTGGGGATTTGTGATTTCTGCAGGGTATGGACCCAGTAGTACGCGACGTGGACCAAGACATAGAGATGGAACCATTGTGGGTGACAGCCTTCACATTGCAGATGAAGCTCACACACATTATCTCAGTGATGCAAGAGTGGTGTGCCAGTGATGTGAGTACTAACACACTCACCAGTACTAGTATATTACAATATGTGCACACTCTACAGGAGTTCTGGTAGTGCGACCATAGCAGCAAATGCACATATTATTCCTGCACAAACTAAAACCAACAAGATCTGTCTGAAGATCACAGGACTTTTGTCTTTGTCATGTCTTTGAGGTGTATGGAAATGATTGGCTCCGAGTAGGGATTTCTTGAAGGTCAAAGTTCTATATGTGGTTGTAAATTTAAATCTATATATGGAAGCCTTCAAATAAGAAGGAAGTATTCGACGTGCAGGAAGTGGACAAAATAACTAACAGTACATGAAAAAGCATCTTGACAAACACAGCTATTGTGTATGGGTGAATCGTTGTGCCAGCTAACAGCATGCAGCCACTATAAAAATGGTCTCAAAAGTATCCCTTAATGAGTTTTCAGAATTAACAGGCAACTGACTGAGCTCCAGTTCGGCTAAATAGTGGGTGTTGTAATTGCAGGTGCATCAGTCCCCAAAATTGGCTTGATGCGTTAGTCGGTCTTCCCGGTGTTACATGGTGTTCGGCCACACAGCGATTACATCACTTGCCCGCTGCGGCATTGCTCCTACTGTTATTTTGAACTTGAAGTGTCACTGAGGAAGCAGCACCCTTCGAGCTAACGCTATTACATTAATTTCTTCTAATCTCTATACTTTAAAATTATTTACCTTACGTTATACAAATATAACTGACACTACTTTAGATAAAACAATTGTAACGTTGCGCTGTCGAAAATTTGATCTGTATTATGTTTTTCTTTTTTTTTTTTTTTACAAAACATCCGCGACTAGCTTGTAGCCCGTAGCCCGCTAGCATCACCTACCGCTAGCCTTGTTTACGTTTCACATTTCTCACTTACCGCTGTTCTGTTTAAAAAAATATATATATATGTCTGCTGTCTCTCTGGTTTTGGGTGCAGATGAGGACTCGCTCGAGCTTCACATGGTGCGGCTGGAACTGGAGGATGTGGAGAAGCAGATCCGCGGCCTACTCGACAAGCAGGCCCAGCTGCTGGAGCAACAAACTGCGCTGGAAACATCTTGTGCCTCTGCCCACATATCCAAGGTAAGCACACAGCGTGGTATTTCCACTCCCAGCCCCTCTACGCCGTGTGTTTCTCTGTGCAGGGACCGTGCACCTAGGACTTTCCCAGCCGTGGTCTCCGTCACGCCGGCGCCAACACACCTCGGGCCTTGGGTGAACCAGCGGCGGAAGGCGCGGGCTGGACCCTCTCCACCTCCGGTGTTCGAGATTCCAACCAGGAACCGCCTCGCCCTTCTCCGCCAGACCAGACCCAACGCTGTGATCATCGGAGACTCCATTGTGCGGAACGTCCGTGTAGCCTCATCTAAAGGTAAGGTGCGCACACACTTTTTCTGGTGCTTGTGTCCTTCATGTCGCTGCGCAGGTATCCGGGATCCTGAAGAAGGACGAGCGCACTGGAGCGGTTGTGCTGCACGCGGGGACGAACGACACCAGGCTGCGGCAGACGGAGGTTCTGAAGAGGGACTTCTCCAGCCAGATCGAGACGGTACGAGGCAGATCACCCACCGCGAAGATCATCGTCTCTGGACCTCTTCCCACATACAGACGTGGAGCAGAAAAGTTCAGTAGACTTCTAGCATTAAATGATTGGTTAGTCTCTTGGTGTAATGAGCAGAATCTGGTGTTTGTCAATAACTGGAATCTGTTCTGGGAGCGTCCTAGGTTGTTTCGTCCTGATGGCCTGCACCCCAGCAGCCTTGGAGCGGAACTGCTTTCAGACAACATTTCCAAGGCGCTACACTCCAAGTGACTGCCTACCGTAAGTACGTCTTCCAATAATAACAACATTCAGTATAATCAATGTTCAACTAAAAATCCGGCAAAGGTAATACATACTATAGAGACTGTGTCTGTTCCCCGAGCTATACAAATATATAGAAAATCTCAGAAAGTCTATCTTCGTAACCTAATTAACATAAAATTAAATCATATTGAATGCACAGCCAGCACTTTTGATCTGAGGCTAGGACTATTAAACATTAGATCTCTTGCGTCTAAGGCTCTTATTGTTAACGACATCATTACTGATCAGGAATGTAATTTAATGTGTTTAACAGAAACTTGGATTAAACCAAACGAGTACATAGCATTAAATGAAGCCAGTCCTCCTGGATACAGTTATGTACATCAGCCTCGTTCAACTGATAGAGGAGGAGGTGTTGGTTTCATCCATAGTAAAAATCTAGTCGTCACACAAAAACCTAAGCATAAATTTAATTCTTTTGAAATTCTTTATACCAGTATAACTTATGTAGCCACAAAAAATAAGTCAATTCCTCTAATTATTATTTACAGACCCCCAGGGCCATATACTGAATTTCTTAGTGAATTTGCAGACTTTGTCTCAAACCTGGTTGTGTCTGTAGATAAAGCATTAATCGTCTGTGATTTTAATATTCACTTTGATATCCAGAAGACCCTCTGAGGACAGCGGTTGTGTCCATCTTAGATTCAGTAGGGATTAATCAGAACGTAATCGGGCCTACTCATAATGGTGGTCACACTCTTGACCTCATACTAACATACGGACTAAGTATAGAAAATATTATCATTTTTCCGCAGTCTGAAGTTGTCTCAGACCATTATCTTATCTTGTTCATAATACGTATTGATCATAATATTTCCACCTCGCCTCGCTACCGCATAAAACGTACCTACACATCAGCTACTGCACCGAGCTTCATAAATAACCTTGCAGAAACATCAATTAGATTTGGATCACCATCAGATCACATAGAACTCGATCAGGCGACTGAAAGCTCGGAGTCAACACTCCGCTACACGCTAGATAGAGTGGCTCCACTCAAAAGGAAAATAATTAGAGAAAAAAAATTAGCACCCTGGTATAATGATCAAACGCGAACCTTAAAACAGACAACTCGACAATTAGAACGTAAATGGTGTCAAACCAAACTGGTGATATTTCAAACAGCATGGAAGGAGAGCCTACTGAAATATAGGAAATCTCTTGGCGATGCTAGAAAAATCTATTTCTCCACCTTAATAGGAGACAACAAAAACAATTCTAGACACAGTAGCAAAATTAACTAGGAATAAAACCACTACAGAGAGAAACACTCAATCATTACATAGCAGTGAAGATTTCATGAAATTTTTCATTGATAAGGTTGAAAATATTAGACGTGAAATACAGGCCATTAAATTAAAACTGGACAGTACTGTAACAAACCCATTACATGACAATGTAGCGATATCAGATCAATGTTTAGAGTGTTTTGCTCCGCTTAGAGAGACCAAACTAGCTACATTAATCTCTTCTGCCAATTCATCAACTTGCATACTAGATCCCGTACCTACATGTTTGTTTAAACAGATTGGTCCAGTAGTAATTGAGCCACTTTTAAATATAATCAATTCTTCCCTAAGCAGTGGCTATGTACCTAAATCACTTAAATTAGCAGTTATTAAACCCTTGATTAAAAAACCTGATCTTGACCCGTCTCAACTGTCCAGCTATAGACCAATATCAAATCTCCCCTTCATCTCTAAGATTTTAGAAAAGGTTGTAGCAAAGCAGTTATGCTCGTACTTAGATAGGAATAACATTCATGAAATGTATCAGTCAGGATTTAGACCTCATCATAGCACAGAGACAGCGTTAGTTAAAGTAGTAAATGACCTTCTACTGACCTACGATCAGGGTTGTGTCTCGCTGCTTGTGTTACTCGACCTTAGCGCAGCTTTTGATACTATAGATCACACTATTCTCCTTGATAGATTAGAAAATGTTGTTGGTATTAAGGGAACAGTCCTCTCCTGGCTCAGGTCTTATCTGACCGATCGTTATCAGTTCGTAGATGTAAATGGTGATTTCTCCATGCGTACTGAGGTTACTTTTGGAGTTCCACAGGGTTCTGTTTTAGGCCCACTGCTCTTTACTTTATATATGCTACCCCTAGGTCAAATTATTCGTAAACATGGAATTAGCTTCCACTGTTATGCTGATGATACACAGTTATATGTTTCAGCGAAGCCAGAGGACAGACAGAAGCTTAGTAAAGTTGAGGATTGTGTAAAGGACATTAGACATTGGATGTTAATTAACTTCCTTCTACTTAATTCTGATAAAAACAGAAATACTTTTATTAGGCCCACGTGTAGCTAGAAGTATTCTTTCTGATCACATGGTTACTCTGGATGGTCTTTCTGTTTCATCATGTGCAGCAGTTAAAGACCTTGGAGTGATTATTGACTCCAGCCTATCATTTGATGCTCATGTAGATAATATTACTAGGATAGCCTTCTTTCATCTCAGAAACATTTCTAAAATAAGAAACATATTGTCACTACATGATGCGGAAATACTAGTTCATGCATTCGTCACCTCTAGATTAGATTACTGTAATGCCTTACTGTCTGGATGTTCCAGTAGGAATATAAATAAGCTCCAGTTAGTCCAGAATGCAGCTGCTAGAGTCCTAACTAGAACTAGATGATACGACCACATCACATCGATATTATCAGTACTGCATTGGCTCCCAGTGAAATCTCACACTGATTATAAAATACTATTATTAACCTATAAAGCACTAAGTGGTCTCGTGCCACAGTATCTAAGCGACCTTTTGGTTTTCTGTGATCCGCCACGCCTACTTAGGTCAAAAGATGCAGGCTATCTGATGGTACCTCGAATAGTGAAGGCTACAGCAGGGGGAAGAGCTTTCTCTTATAGAGCCCCACAGTTATGGAACAGTCTTCCTATTAGTGTTCTGGACTCAGACACAGTCTCCGTGTTTAAGTCTAGGCTTAAAACGTATTTGTTTACTCAAGCCTACCCTGACTCTATTATGCTAATTCACAGTCCTAATAATCTTTTCTCTCCCTCTCTCCTTCTGCCGAGCCACACACGAATTTATGGAGATGCTAGAGATCCTGATCCTTTCTGCCTCTGGATGGCGCTCTCATCTACTGCAATTCCAGACTGCTGAGATTACGGCTGCTCCTAAGGCCAAACAGACTTCATATAAATCCATAATGAACTTTTTCACCAAAGTGAGCAGTGAGGTAAGTGTGTGATTATATGCCGTGACTAACGGTGAAGTCGTGACACTGTGACACCCGTATCGAACACCTCTACATGCAGCTATAATGGAGATACTGAGGATGTATGCACCGTTATAGGAAGATGACAGTAATTTACCATTAACTTGTGTAAATACGTTTTGTGAAAAGGACAGTTTAGAGGGAGGATTTTCTGGTTCCTTTTACGAGACGTGCAGATGTGTCTCACTGTCTCTTCATCTCTTTTGATACAGGAACACGGAGGGAGGATACATCTTCTGATCCGCCGTTTGCTGCCGACGAGCTGTACTACAACACCGTGGAGAGTGACTACGAGGATGACGTCCACATGCCTGACCAGCATGAGGAGGAGCAAAATGGTGGTGATGAGCATGAGGTGCCTTTTAGAAGTCCTTCAAGAAGCCCGTCCCCTTTACCAGGCCTATCTGCTCTAAGAATCACACCCTTTCCTGTAATAAGCCCATCCCCTTTGAGAATCACACCCCCTTTTAGAAGCCCATCCCCTTTTTGAGATTCTCATCCCTTTAAGAACATCTCCTATAAGAAGACCAACCCCCGTGAGGAGGCAATCTCCTATAAGACCAACCCCCGTGAGGAGGCTATCTCCTATAAGACCAACCCCCGTGAGGAGGCTATCTCCTATAAGAAGACCAACCCCTGTGAGGAGGCTATCTCCTATAAGAAGACCAACCCCCGTGAGGAGACTATCTCCTATAAGAAGACCAACCACCGTGAGGAGACTATCTCCTATAAGACCAACCCCCGTGAGGAGGCTATCTCCTATAAGAAGACCAACCCCCGTGAGGAGGCTATCTCCTATAAGACCAACCCCCGTGAGGAGGCTATCTCCTATAAGAAGACCATGCACTGCGACGAGCCCACCCACTTCTGTTACTCCTGCATCTGTTCCTCACGTCAGCGTCAACGTAACTTTGTGGTTAGATGTAAGTGTTGATTAGACTTAGATCTGGGTTATAATCTGTATTAAGACCTGTTATGTCCCCTCCATTTTCACTGAGTAGAGCTGAAACCTTTACAATGCACATCTGTTACATTTGATTTTTTGTTGTTGATATAATAACAATTTACTTTTTGTTTTGATGTACCATTACTTTGTTCTTTTATACTGCATGAGCAAAAATAAAAATAACTTAAATAAAAATAATTTTAAAAAACGTCTTTTGGAGAAATGGGGTGGGTTTTATGTAAACAAGTGAAACCTCTAATATTGAGTCAGAAACATGTCAAAGAATCATATTAAATCATGAACATGTGAAACATATGATACTGAATTTGTTAGAAAAACTATTTTCCCTTGCTCCCAGCGGCGTGAAACTCACTGTATAGTGATTTAAGCCAGTGTAGCGCCCCCGTGTGTCTGCACACACAGGAGGAATGAAAACACGCTTTGTCAGAGCACTTTTGAGGAAAAGTGACTTTCTAGACTTCAAATCTCACATTTTCCCCTTTATCATACATTATCATCATATAATGGATTTTAATGTAAACAATCCTATTTCGTATCATTTTACATCAGAAACCTGCAAAGTATATTATGTGAAAAATGTCATATTGGAGCAGGCCACGCAGTTGATTATATGCGTTTGTTAGAAAAACCACTTTCCCTGGCGCCCAGTGGCGTGTAAACTCGCTGTATAGGGATTTAAGCCAATGAAGCACACTGTTAAAAAAAAAATTGTTTACTCAACTTAACTTATTGAGTTGTCTTTTTGCTTTGACTCAGTTAAGATGTCTTTACTTAAAATAATAAGTAGTTTCAACTTACTCTTGTTGACTATTAAATAATTGACCCAACTACTCGTTTCAAGTAACGCAGACTTCCCAAGTTCAGGTGAACTACTGTTATAAAGGTAAGGTGAACTTAACTTTTTCAAACTGTCGGTACTAAAATTCGAGTTCATTTAACTTAATGTGGCTTATTTTCCTAACTTACATTAGCAAGTTCAACCAAATAAATAACAACCCATTTTTCCATATGAAAGACTTTGTTTGTTTTCCTTATAAATTTACAAATTTAAACAGAACAAGACGAACAGGTTCAAATATCCAGAGCAACAATAGCCAGTGTTTCTTTAATTCTAAGTAAAAGGTTAAAATGTAATACTGTAGAAAGATCAATGAGTAAACAAAAATCTATTACAATTGTAAAAAAAATAAGTAATAATAATAATAATAATCTTTATTTTATAAAGCGCCTTTAAAAGCAGCTTCTCAAAGCGCTGTACACAAAATAAGCAGTACAAAAAATAAATCTCAAGTTAATACGAACATTAATAATAATAATTATAAAATAATAATAATAAAAATAAATAAATAAATAAAAAGACATCAGCAGTCAAATGCAAGTTTAAAAAAATGTCTTAAGTAGCGCTTTAAAAATGTCAAAGGTCAGAGCTTCCCTGAGTTCAGGAGGAAGAGAGTTCCAAAGGGAAGGAGCGTAGACAGAAGTCGTCCCGTCACCTGTAGATTTTAGGCGGGTTGTGGAACAGTTAACAGATTACACTGTGAGGAGCGCAGTCTGCGATTTGGGGTGTAAGGGATTAATGAAGCAGGTTAGTAACATTATCACTCTTAGAATGAAAAAACTGAAGAAAAGAATCACAGAGCTGCTGAGAAACAGGCAAGGTAGTAACAGCATTAACTTGAAGCAATCTGTTTATGGTTTGGAACAAGTGTCTGGGATTATTTTGATTTTTTTACAATAGTCTGAGAGAAGTAAGAGGATCTTTCAGTCTCCATTAGTGCTCGATAATCACCCAGAAGATCCTTCCACGCTTGATAGTACACATTCGGTCCAGTAAGGTGCCGTTTGCGCTCCATTTTCCGACAAGCAGCATTTCTAGAGCGCAGATTGTCATTATACCAGGGAGCAGAGCGGGAGAATGTGACCTTACGTGACCTTAGAGGAGCAAAGAGTCAAGATTAGCAGCAAGAGCAGAATTTAACTGCAGGACTTTCTCCTCCAGCGGTGAGGGATGAAGATCGCTTAAAGTGGAAACAACCGAATTGGAGAAAACGGTCCGATCAATAGACTTCCACTTCCGGAAGGTTACTGTTCAGACGGTAGGCTCACATGGATGATACAGTTCCAGATTAAAAAGACAGCTGAATGATCAGACAGTCCAATGTCAACAGATGAAAACTGCGATACAAACGAGCCGTTTGCAATCACGAGATCCAGCGTATGGCCCTTGTTATGAATCGGGTCAGTTACAAACTGTGTGAAGCTAAAACAATCAAGTAGCGACAGGAATTCCTTAACCGCCACAGAGTCACTCCACATCCACATGGATGTTAAAATCTCCCACAATTAGAATTCTGTAAAACTTAATTCTCAACACTGACAGGAAGTCAGCAAACTCTGACATAAAAGCTGCATGTGTCTTGAAATTACATGAATTTCTCAAAATAAACAGAAAAAGCAAGCAGAAATCTGTTTTTGCCTAACAACATTGCATTTCAATTGCCCGGTGTTTAAAGGTGAAAATATACAACAAAACTGAAGTCATGCTGTTTAGGTATAGAAACTGTAACATACACAACACCACATGAAATCTCTCTTACAAGAAATGCATAACACCATCTCTACTTGAGCAGATTATTTTTAAGTGAATGTACTCGTGCACTGCAGGCATCAGCTCCGATGTTCATGAACAGCCTCTGAATCACCTCAAAGGTGTATTTGAAGTTTGTGGGGTAGTTTATGTTACGTGCATAAAGCAATCCCATCAAGTTGACAAATGCATTTGGTACATCACCAAGATTGCGTAGAACGACAACTTCTTCCATTACAAGGGCTACATCACTGCAGTCACACGGAATAGGGTCCATCGCGTCATCCACAACTGTACTGATTCCAACAGTCACGCCCTTGATTAACTCTTCTTCAGAATCTGTGTGCTGTATTAAAAAAAAGACAAACTTTAAAATGTGCTTTCACACATACATCCTCACAAGCGCAGCGACTTAAGAACAGCATGAGTGAACCGATCTTAACTTTACTAGTCATCACACAAGATGAATTAATATCAGAAGGTGGAAACAAAATACAGTACAACGTCCTGAAATTCATCATCTCTCATGAAAATAAAACAAGGTAAACTCCATCAATACGTGGACTTCCATTATCCGAATATCTTCCAACATCTTACTTTCCTCACAGACACTTACCTCACAGATCTGTAAGAACTGAGATGGATTCTCCCGCATGGACAGTGGCAGCCCCAGCAGTACTGCAACCCTCTTCCTGTGATTTGATGCCTCAAAAGTACAAATGTTTTATATTCAAATTATGCAGGACAAGCGAAATAGCAAGAAAGGAAATGACCACAGTATTTACAAAACAAGTACACTTGAAATAAACCTACTCACATTTTTATCCAGGCTCTCCAGTATGGCACTCCTTTCTGCGATGTCTGCATGGCGCCTCGAGCAGTACAAATACAGCAGCTTTGAGGCGTGTTTGTCAAGACCCTCATAAAAGGACTTGCTCAGGTCCATCGACACAAGTCTGGTGAATTCTGCGCTGATCTTCAGTCATTACAGAACATCAAACAAACATGACACAGAAACATGTTAAACACTGCAACAAAAAAAAAAACACTCATTTGAATTTTCACAGTGCAGGTCAAAGGTCATAAGGTTCCATTCCAAAGTACTACAGCACTGCTGTACAATGTAGCCAAGTCCATAAAGTTACACGTTACTTTAGGTAAAAGAACAAAAAAAATGCAAGTTTAATCATTTTTTCATATTGGATATGACAAAAAAGACAGTTCTATCAGTGCCTAAAGTAATTCTATGAAGAAAAGTCAATCAAAAATGTAATAAACAGTGTACACAAGCAAGATCAGGACCAGAGTAATAGATTCTCACCAAATCTCTTGATAAATTTCATGGCCAGCGGTTCATATACATATTGATATTGTAAGCAAAGCTAATGAGGAAGCATTACAGTGGAAGCAGGAGCATCAGAAAATGAAAGGTTATTATATATATTTAAAAAAAATACGTTCAAAGACCTGCATACTTAAACAAACTGCTTAAGATCAAAGTGCGAGCATAATCACAAATATTAACACAAGAAAGTTCGGATCATTTTACTGACTCGGATCTTTGAATCTCGTTCAGCAAAATGAACGACTCTTTTTTGCATCATTTCGTTCATTTCAGCAGAATAAAGTTAAAATGTTACATGTTAAATTCCCCAACACCTCTAGTACTTACGCAAACGTTGATCACATTTGGAATAAAAAATAAACTATAGGCTAATGCAACTTATGAGAAACAGAAATGATTGATTAATTGCTTAGCATTAGCAGTCTGTTAGTTCACTTCCCGATCCGAGTCGTTCTTCTTTTGTCACGTCACATTTGATCAGTTCACGTCTCAAGTCTTCAGGCTCGAGGTATTCGTTCATCACGTGACTGCCCCATATTCTGAATGCAGTGGGGCTGTGAAGTGATGAACGAACGACTCGAACCAAAGACTCCAGAGGTGAACTAATCATTTCTGTTTCCGGTACAGAACCTATGGGGATGTGGCTGCGCATGCGCGTTAAAAAATTAACGGCTCACTCTCTGAGACAACTCGCTGTTCCCGAATCATATTAAAGATTCGTTCAAAATGAACGATTCCTTCACGAACGACACATCACTACGCAGTGCGCCAGCACTTAATTAAGTTCTCTCTCACAGTTTTTGCTCTTGTAACACCACGCACCTCCCGCTCTTTATTCTCGCATTCACATTAAAAAATAAAATAGATAAATAAACACTGAATGTGGTACACACACATATTTACATATTGTGATATTTAGAAATATCTCAATATATCTGAATATATGGCATTTCATAGGTATATACATGCACTACATATACATGTTTACATGGTAGTTTATTAATCAGAGTATTGTCTTAATCGGGTTAATAGTGGAGTATTGTTGTCCATGTAAACGCACTGATTGACTCCCTTCCATACAGACAGCAATACACCATGACATCAACACACGATGACATCACGACCCATGACATCAAATTCTAAATTACAAATTTGTTTTGATTCAAACCGGTCAGTGATCATTGTTGTCCACAAAACCTGAGAAGACGCACACAGCCCAACCAGGAGACCAAATTGTTGTGGAAATCATCAAAGAAACACTCACAGACCTCTGACGTCCTCTGAAGGTTAAAAAAAAGGTTTATTACAGAAAGATGGTTAAAACAGGATAGAATGAAGCAGGATAGATTAATGAGAGCGCTCTGAAGCGCTTGTGCTGAACCACTACTGTAGATATGAAACGCAGAGCACGACACACTTTTGTGTACCGATCTAAGTGACATGACATGGCCTTCTTAGGCCTTATCCTCTGATGAGAATGAAACAGAACAAGAACAACACTATTACAAAGTAAAAATGAATCATTTCCCTCACAGGTGTACCCCTCCTGGTGCCCGATGCTCCAGCTTTCCCGACACCCAGTAGTAAAGCGGTATAGAAAATGGATATACATTTTATATTTCTCAATCAATCATTACAGTCTGTTAAGAACTCGGGAATTTCTATAATATCCACTGAAAAGTTAAAAGCGTACGGCACAGCATTGTTTTGTCATAGGTTGATATCATCACACCTGAGTGATGAGCCCACATACATAAAAAGAAAAAGAAAAACAGACAGCAATTCCATCAAAATTTTCCGGATTATGGGTTTACCATATTGTAGTGTTACAACCTGGAACCTGGAACTGACTTTTATATTAAAGTGGGGGATCAGTACACACTAAAATAATACGTAATACAATAAAAACACAATTTGTTAAAAATATTTACAAAACAAAACATTACTTAAACAACAAAAACATTACAGTTGTTATTTCATAAGTATTCATCCCCGTTGCTGTGAAAGCCCTAAGTTCGTTGGAGAGACACAAGGCCACAGCTTCACATTTTTGGTTTGCTAATGAAGAGTTATATATTAGCACATTTTGTCATAATTTTTGGCCTAAAGTTTTTTTTCCTGCTAGAGGAATAACAGAGACCCCGCGGGCGGTACGTTTGCCGCTGCTGACCTAAACGTTCACCGTTTCTCCTACAAAATATGCAGAATAGCGTCGTCACTATTTTCCGATACACGTTAATACACCAAGACTTTACTTTGGGATCGAACGACGTCACAGACACGGGTTACTCTGACTGGATAAATCCACGCGAGCTCATTGGATATTCATGAATTTGTCCGGCGCCTCCACCTGCCCAGTCTCCTGAATTTAAACGCTCGAGGCCGGTGCGTGTGCGTAACGGTTCCTGACCAGTTTTAACGGCTCTGAGAAGCGATAAGGGATCAGAGAACTATCAAAAGGAACCACATAGCAGGTGTATGATCTCACATATAGGAAATATTTCACACGTGATCATGTGGCTCTTAGAAATTACTTTGGGTCTGTTTTTGTTTGAGTATTTAGGCTACGTCCAGGTTGCTTGACAGCTCTAACGGTCAATTTTGACAACATTAATGCTATAGCTCGTTATTGTTATTGATTTTCAGCTGTTACTGAAGATGAATGTGTTATGTGTTAGCTAGCCACCTACTATCTAGTTAGTGCTAGAGAGTAATTGCTACATTCAGTCTCCTTTTTTTCTCCCTTCTGGCTACAGATCTTTTTAGCTGATATGGAAAACACTGATGCAACTTTTGGCACCTTCATCAACCCCAACTACTTCCCTGGAAAGTTGTGGCGTTTGGTGAACGATCCCCAGATTTGCTCAGTCTGGTGGGACGACAGCGGGGAAGGGATACTTGTTCATCAGGAAACATTCGAAGCCGAAGTGCTATTGTCCCAACCCACACATTTGTCTGAGTACTTCAGGACAACTGACTTCATAAGTTTCGTTCGCCAGCTGAACCTGTACGGCTTCAAAAAACAACGCACGAACATCTCGGACAAGCAGTCGTACAACTCTTCGATTAAAGCCCAACTGCACCATTTTCAAAACCCGTACTTCAAACGGGATAAGCCCGAGCTCCTGCTCGATATAAAGCGACGCACGCCTCTCAATAAGGCCAAGCTCGCCAGCTTAAAGGTGACGGGCAGGACGCCCAGACGTTTCTATCACGTGATGCAGAATTCAGCACAGGAAACCTCTGGCTTAATGAGAACAGGTTGGTAGTGTTTCAACAAGCAGATGAAAAGAATAGACAGAATATATTCATTCATTCACTTCAGTAACAACTTTAGCCTGGTCAGGGTCATGACGGATCCAGGGCCTATCCAGAGAAAACTGGGCACCCTGAATGGGACGCCAGTTCATCGCAAAGCACCGTGCGCACACACACATTAACACACTCGTTCACACATAGTGCCAATTTACCATGAACACTCCACTTATAACCTGGAACCTGGAAGAAACCCACCTCAACCCTAGTCCACAGGTTTCTCCGCCACTGTGCGCATTCTTTAAATCTGGAAACATTTTAACCCATGTCCTTCCAAAGACTGGATAGAGGAATCCATTAGCCTCAAAATAAAAAAAAAAGATTATGCATATATAGGAATGTGTAGAAAAAAAGAGAAAATAGACAAATATGATGAGAAAGCGTACGTCGTTTTGCTAGTACAGTGCCAGCTAGATAACTTTGCGGCCTCGGTCATCATCTGTAGTTTTATTTTATCAACACTTGACTTGTCTCTATCTGTTCAGGTTCAGTCTTGCTTGAACATCAGGGAACCCCTTACCACCATCCCTGTAATGTCCCTCAGCAGGAGCAGAGGAGCAACACACCTCATCACTCACAGTACGGGTTTTACACACCAGGTGATGATTTAATACATTTTGACCCCTTTATAATAGCTGTGAGCTCAGCCTAAATTAGTATAAGCATTCGATCTGCACGCTACTTTAGTAAATACAGTAGTATAGTGCAATAGTGCATTATTCTGACGTGTAGTTTAATTGTATGCAATTTAGGATGAAGCCCAGTCCATTGTTTCACAATTTCAGTGTTGGTGTTTCTATCTATCTATCTATCTATCTATCTATCTATCTATCTATCTGTCTGTTTATCTGTCTGTCTATCTATCTATCTATCTATCTGTCTATCTATCTGTCTGTCGTTCTGTCTGTCTGTCTGTCTATCTGTTTATCTGTCTGTCTGTCTATCTATCTATCATCTGTCTATCTATCTATCTATCTATCTATCTGTCTGTCTGTCTGTCTGTCTGTCTATCTATCTATCTATCTGTCTATCTATATTTTGTCCATTTTTAACAGATAAAAATGAAGATAATGATATCGATGTGATTCTATGTTTTGATGTTA
The DNA here is from genome assembly GCF_001660625.3 of Ictalurus punctatus. Taxonomy (NCBI): domain Eukaryota; kingdom Metazoa; phylum Chordata; class Actinopteri; order Siluriformes; family Ictaluridae; genus Ictalurus; species Ictalurus punctatus. The sequence goes on from NW_026521087.1 coordinate 1,098,235, forward strand.
AACCTTCAGCGCATAATTCAGAGATTCAGAGTCTTCTAGTGAGTCATTCTAACAACTGTTATATGTTTAATGCCTGAACAACGTAGTTCTAAAGTTAGAAAAGAAAATAAATGCTGTAAACAAAAATAAATAAAAGCCCACAACATGCGCATGCCGGATTTCACTATCTATTAACAGCTAATAATATCTATCTAGCAGCTAATATTTTACTTGGATGTGTCCCCTTTCACCAGCTCAAACTTCTCAGCATAAAATTAAAAGGGCTGTGGGAGTGTACAGGAGCGGGGTATCAACATCATTACAGTCCAGTGTCACAACATGATTGTCCTTCATGTCATTAGTCTGTACCTATAAGCAGGAAGTCCCACAATGCCTTGCAAAGAATGAACAAAAAACCGTGTGCAGAGGGGCTGCAGGAGCTGTGATATGGTTCCTGAATAATCTATCTTAGTGATGTGTTGTTTATGTCTTACCAAGAAATGAATGCTTTATTAACCTTCAATGTTTCCCACCCCCAGTGTATCAGCGCTGTAGCCCAGACGTCTTGGATTCAACAGTGCCATGCTCTCAACAACCAGCTGCTTCCTGCTCTCCTAGTGGCTATCACCCTGTAAGAACCGAGAAACCTTTTTAAGTTTATGTACTGCTCTGATCACTAAAAATGGCTAGTGTCGTTATTTTAGCCAGTGTAGGCATGTTAAGGTTTGATGGTACATGTTGCAGTATGAAGGGAATGCTGGGAGAACAGTAAAACAGTTAAAAGTAAAACCTCGGTGTGTAAATAATATTAATATGAATTCTCCCACTCATTGCTCAGGACTACTCAGTCGGATACGCTGATCCGATCGATCAGGATCCATACTGGAGAGCAGGTGATGTTCCAGAGTCCCGGACAAGTGACCTGGACATAGAGAAAGAGGAACTGGACGCTATATTAGAGCTGGCGTTGGACATGCAGGTCAGATTAGATGATTTCCCATCAAGAACAGCCCCGAGTGTGTATCTGTGCTTACAGTGTAGTCAGAGCTGCCGTAGTACCATAAGGTCCAATAATCGGAATCCAGAACCAAGAACTGTTCACACGGTTCAAGAACATACAGTGCCCTCCACTAATATTGGCACCCTTGGTAAATATGAGTAAAGGATGCTGCGAAAATGTGTCTTTATTGTTGAGCCTTTTGACCTTTTGTTCAGCCTTCCTTGCTTATATTTACCAAGGGTGCCAATATTAGTGGAGGGCACTGTATTTGGTGTAAATTCCGTAGGTACGGAAAAACACTGACACCATAGTGTAACCATAAAATGTGTGCGGTGTAAATCAGTGTGTAGTCACCATTGTTAATCCGTATTATTCATTATATTCATTCCTTATTTCTGTTCTTGCTCCTGTTGTAAAATAATCAGCACATGACTGAACAAAACTTTTTCTTTTGTCACGAATTTGCAGTCAGAAGCTTATAGACTTGTTTGTGAGGTAATGGATTTGAGTTTATGGGTGCGTCTCAATCAGCTCCACAGGTCCGTAGTCAGGACACTGATCAGGGAGTGACCATTTGAAGGACTGTCTCAATTGCGAAATCCTACCAGTGTGCACTGGCACGTTCGCTCCCTGAAAAATCCCACAATGCACCACGAAAACCAAGGAGCTTAGATGTTCACTATTTTCCCTTACTGAAAATGAGGCCATGATTTCAGAAGCCTCTCAGATCGAACAATGTGGCGGACGAACGCTGTTGTTGTAGATCTCAAATGGTTACTTACGTTAGCGATTTTTAACTTTATTTGACGTTCTATATATTGTTTACTTGAGTCTAACGACTTTAATGATTTTTTAAAACTCTACTAACTAGTCTACGATCCTACTTGAAGTACCATGACAGACAGATGAATATGACATATAATGTTAGAAAGATGTCCGTCCTGCATGTTGAGGTTACGTGCCAGTGGTGATGTTTTACAGCGCGAGTACGTAGTCATGTTACTCAGTCATCAGTGTCCTAATGTGTAGTGAGTCAGGGTCTTTACCAGTGCCCGAGCTCATGTACACCATATACTGATCCACCACCTAGGGATCGAGGGAGCTGATCGAGACGCACCCTACCGTATGTTTGTGTAATGTGAAGCGTTAATGTTGTTTTCTATATATTTGATTTATTCAGGATGAAGTTGATGTCCGGACGTTGCTGCAGCTATCACTCACCTGTTAAGACAGCTTGAGTGGGTGTTACGAACCCGTAGTGGTGCTACGAAAAATAATCTGCCAAACAAAATGAATCAAAGAGACAGAGACTGAATGCAGTCGATACAAAAAAAAAATCATTTGTAAAATAGACATTTGATTGAATGACAGTTTACAGTTTTTATGTGTATTTTAGGAAAATATAAGATGTAAATTATGTCCAAGTCACTTGAGAGCATTACTGTAAATTAATGTAATCCTACAGCTCTCTAGATTATTTGTTGTAATAATAATAAGAAGGAGAATTGTGTTTCACATTTTTTAGACCTGAATGTTATAAATGTTAGGAAGATTTATTTTTTATTTTTTTAATATCTTATCTTTTTTATTTATTCGTTTCAGGCATACTGTTTTAGTCTTTTTTCTTCATGTACAAGCCGTTTATTTAGAAATGTGATATTTAGATATTTAAACAAAATCAAATTTCATATATCATGCAGTTTTAAGTCAAAAAATAAAGATATGGGATTGATGCATGAAAGGGTTCATTATTATACTCTGGCACGAATACGACACCTTTGTGTTGCTATATGAGTAAGAAACATAAACACCCATGTGGCCGGTGTTAGCCGCTGGAACAATATCTACGACTCTGTGTAGACCAGCACACTGGCAGGTACACACACCACTGTGCTAAGAGCGGCCTGTTCTCCTGAAGCTCTTATTTAATGAAGTATAACCTTGTTGAAGGGCAAACAGTTGGAGCTGTTTTAGTGATGTTTTAGTGTTGTAGCTCTATAGCTCTCTAGATTATTTGTTGTAATAATAAGATGATTTTGTGTTTCACATTTTTTTAGACCTGAATGTTATAAATGTTAGGAAGATTTCTTGTTTATTTTTAAATATCTTATCTTTTTTATTTATTCATTTCAGGCATACTGTTTTAGTCTTTTTTATGCTGCCTGACATGTAGAGAAGTAACTGTTACCAATAAAGTGAATTATTTCTTTTAACAGCATGTCCTGAAGTGCTTTATTCCTCTTATACTACAGCAGTTTTTATTTATTAAGGAACAACACATCATACCTGTTTATCTGTTTATAGCTGTGTTGTAGAAAGTCTGAGAAACAAAGTAGTTTCTTATCACTTGTGTTGTAAGACCTATAAACAGTCGATCCCCCACCAGCCTCTCATTTTTATTTTCTCTTGAAGTTCATACAACAACAACAACAACAACAAAATGCAGCTTGTCATGGAACATTTCAGCTGCCACACTACATTGTGCCTACATATTAGCCATCAGATAAGCACAAGTAAAAACTGTTTGACATGAACTACACATCAAAACTTTAGACACACTCATTCCGCATTTAGTCATCAAAACTCTGGACTAATACAAATGGGAACTATGGAAATTATATTACTCCTGAGGTGAACTAATCATTTCTGGTTCCGGCACAGAACCTATGGAGATGCTGCGCATGCACGGTCAAAAATGAACGAATCACTCGTGGTTCCCGAGTCATATTAAAGATTAGTTGAAAACGAACAAATCACTCTGAGACAACTCGGTGTTCCCGAGTCATATTAAAGATTCGTTGAAAACGAACAAATCACTCTGAGACAACTCGGTGTTCCCGAGTCATATTAAAGATTCGTTGAAATTGAACGAATCACACTTTGAGACAACTCGTTGTTCCCGAGTCATATTAAAGATTCGTTGAAAATGAACGAATCACTCAAAGACAACTCGTTGTTCCCGAGTCATATTAAAGATTCCTTGAAGATGAACGAATCACTCTCTGAGACAACTCGTTGTTCCCGAATCATATAAAAGATTTGTTGAAAATGGATGAATCACTCAAAGACAACTCGTTGTTCACGAATCATATTAAAGATTCGTTGAAAATGAACGAATCACACTTTGAGACAACTCGTTGTTCCCGAATCATATAAAAGATTAATTGAAAAGGAACGAATTACTCTCTGAGACAACTCGTTGTTCCCGAATCATATAAAAGATTTGTTGAAAATGAACAAATGACTCTCTGAGACAACTCGTTGTTCCCGGGTCATATTAAAGATTCGTTGAAAATGAACGAATCACACTTTGAGACAACTCGTTGTTCCCGAATCATATAAAAGATTAATTGAAAAGGAACGAATTACTCTCTGAGACAACTCGTTGTTCCCGAGTCATATTAAAGATTCGTTGAAAATGAACGAATCACGCAAAGACAACTCGTTGTTCCCGAGTCATATTAAAGATTTGTTGAAAATGAACGAATCACTCTCTGAGACAACTCGTTGTTCCCGAATCATATAAAAGATTTGTTGAAAATGGTCGAATCACTCAAAGACAACTCGTTGTTCCCGAATCATATTAAAGATTCGTTGAAAATGAACGAATCACACTTTGAGACAGCTCGTTGTTCCCGAATCATATATAAGATTCGTTGAAAATGAACGAATCACACTTTGAGACACCTCGTTGTTCCCGAATCATATTAAAGATTCCTTGAAAATGAACGAATCACACTTTGAGACAGCTCGTTGTTCCCGAATCATATTAAAGATTCCTTGAAAATGAACGAATCACACTTTGAGACAGCTCGTTGTTCCCGAATCATATTAAAGATTCCTTGAAAATGAACGAATCACTCTCTGAGACAACTCGTTCTTCCCGAATCATATAAAAGATTTGTTGGAAATGAACAAATCACTCTCTGAGACAACTCGTTGTTCCCGGGTCATATTAAAGATTCGTTGAAAATGAACGAATCACACTTTGAGACAACTCGTTGTTCCCGAATCATATAAAAGATTTGTTGAAAATGGACGAATCACTCAAAGACAACTCGTTGTTCCCGAATCATATTAAAGATTCGTTGAAAATGAACGAATCACATTTTGAGACACCTCGTTGTTCCCGAATCATATTAAAGATTCCTTGAAAATGAACGAATCACTCTCTGAGACAACTCGTTGTTCCCGAATCATATAAAAGATTTGTTGAAAATGGACGAATCACTCAAAGACAACTCGTTGTTCCCGAATCATATTAAAGATTCGTTGAAAATGAACGAATCACACTTTGAGACACCTCGTTGTTCCCGAATCATATTAAAGATTCCTTGAAAATGAACGAATCACTCTCTGAGACAACTCGTTGTTCCCGAATCATATAAAAGATTCGTTGAAAATGAACGAATCACTCCGAGGTAACTCGTTGTTCCCGAATCATATTAAAGATTCGTTGAATATGAATGAATCACATAAAAGATTAATTGAAAAGGAACGAATCACTCTCTGAGACAACTCGTTGTTCCCGAGTCATATTAAAGATTTGTTGAAAATGAACGAATCACTCTCTGAGACAACTTGCTGTTCCCGAGTCACATTAAAGATTTGTTGAAAATGAATGAATCATTTACATTTACCTTACATTACATTTATTCACTTAGCAGACGCTTTTCTCCAAAGCGACTTACAAATGAGAATGATACAAGCAGAGCGATATCAAGCAGAGAACAATACAATAAGTGCTACCATACGAGATCTATTAATTGAATTCCAGAAGAAGCAAAGTGCAGAGAAGAGGTGTAAGTGCATTATTTATTTATTTATTTATTTATTTATTTTATGAGTTTGTTAGGTGTTCATTGAAGAACACCTTTAGTTTAGAACACCTTTAGTCTTTAGTTGTTTTTTGAAGATGGTGAGAGATTCTGCAGTCTGGATTGATATTGGGAGTGCATTCCACCACTGAGGAACAGTTAGAGTGAAGGCTTTGGAAAGGGACCTAGCGCCACGCTGAGTTGGAACTGCTAAACGTAGGTCGCTAATCGATCGCAGATTGCGAGAGGGAACGTAGGCCTTCAGGAGAGAGTTGAGGTAGGAGGGTGCTGTTCCTGACAAGGTCTTGTAGGTGAGCATCAAGGCCTTGAACTTGATGCGGGCAGCTACAGCAAGCCAGTGGAGGGAGATGAAGAGGGGTGTGACATGGGTTCTCTTGGACTGGTTGAAGACGAGGCGCGCTGCAGCATTCTGAATCATCTGAAGGGGTTGATGGAGCTGGCTGGGAGGCCTGAAAGCAGTGAGTTGCAGTAGTCCAGTTTAGAGATAACAAGAGCCAAGAGCCTGGACTAGAATCTGTGTAGCCTGTTTGATGATGTAGGGTCGGATTTTCTTGATGTTGTAAAGGATGAACCTACAGGACCTTGCAGTTGCTGAGATATGGTCTGCAAAGGTCAAGCCATTATCAAGAATCACCCCAAGGTTCCTGGCCGTCCTGGTTGGCATGAGTGTGAGTGAGCCGAGCTGTACAGTGATGTTGTGGTTGATTGAGGGACACGCTGGGATGACGAGAAGAATCACACGTTGAGACAACACTCGTTATTCCCAAGTCATATTAAAGATTCATTGAAAATGAACGAATCACTCTCTGAGACAACTCGTTGTTCCGGAATCATGTTAAAGATTCCTTGAAAATGAACGAATCACTCTGAGACAACTCGTTGTTCCCGAATCATATTAAAGATTTGTTGAAAATGAACGAATCAGACTTTGAGACACTCGTTATTCCCGAGTCAAATTAAAGATTCATTGAAAATGAACGAATCACTCACTGAGACAGCTTTTTGTTCCCGAGTCATATTAAAGATTTGTTGAAAATGAATGAATCACACCTTGAGACAACTCTCGTTGTTCCCGAATCATATTAAAGATTCGTTGAAAATGAACGAATCACTCCGAGGTAACTCGTTGTTCCCGAATCATATTAAAGATTCGTTGAATATGAATGAATCACACTTTGAGACAACTCTCGTTGTTCCCGAATCATATTAAAGATTCGTTGAAAATGGACGAATCACTCCGAGGTAACTCGTTGTTCCCGAATCATATTAAAGATTCGTTGAATATGAATGAATCACACTTTGAGACAACTCTCGTTGTTCCCGAAACATATTAAAGATTTGTTCCTCTGGGTACTCTGGTGTCCTCACCCAGTCCAAAGACAAGCATGGTAGACTCATTGGCATGTCCAAAGTGTATGAATGGGTGTGTGAATGTATATGTGTATGTTCCCCGCATCCAGGGTGTATCCCGCCTTATGGTTGATGCTCCCTGGGATAGGCTCCAGGTTCCCTTGTAGGATAAGTGGTATAGAAGATGGATGGATGGATGTAAACCCCTCAGTGATGTGATTTTCATCATTGCGTCGAATAGCAACATCATATACATTTAGTGTTTATAAATAATTACAAATCACTACAGCAGTGCATGCATCACTCTGATTGGTCGGAAGCTCCTGCGCACACGTGTGGAAAAGCACTCGGTGATAAATTTAAGGATTTCAATGACATGAAATATTGTGCTACTTATTTGTCATTTCTGTTTAAGATAAAAAAAGTTAGGTAACGTTTCAAATTGAACACTAAGGTACTACATACTGAAGTACACACGGTATACTATCTAGGGTCGGGCTGATTTCATGATTGTGGTGAATTTAACCCTTGTAACGCTAGGCAGAGGGTTTGCCTCACACCTCCAGGGTCGGGGGTTCGTTTCCTGCCGCTGCCCTGTGTGTGCAGAGCTTGCCTGTTCTCCCCGTGCTGTGGGGGTTTCCTCCGGGTACTCCAGTTTCCTCCCCCAGTCCAAAGTCATGCATGGTAGGCTGATTGGCATGTCCAAAGTGTCCGTAGTGTGTGTGTGTGTGTGTGTGTGTGTGTGTGTGTGTGTGTGTGTGCGTGTGTGTGTGTGTGTGTGTGTGTGTGTGTGTGTGCGCGTGTGTATGTGATTGTGCCCTGCGATGGACTGGCGCCCTGTCCAGGTCCACGTTCACATTGGATGATGATTCAGGTACTGGATGTATTTACTTTCAAAAGAGTGAAAACTGGCAGAGATTTATACTGCTAGGGTCACAAACAACAGACATGCCTCTTACAAAATTGTCTCCATTTGCAATACAGAAAATCATTACAGGCATAGCAGGAGCAGTTAAAGATGTTAAAAAAGCTAGTATCCGGACAAATCCTAGTAGAATGCTCCAAGAAAAGCCATGTTGAAAACATCATGCGTGCAAATATGCTGGCAAATGTACCGATAAAGGCGTTTTATCACCCATCATTGAACAGCAGCAAAGGAGTTATATGCACTAGAGAGTGATATGACATGGATGAGACTGAAATAGCATCAGAATTCACTCAACAAGGCATGATGAATGTCAAGAGGATCATGATCAAAAAAGAAGAACAGATCATTAAGACAGGCACTTACATTATGACTTAATAAACCCCAACCCCCAGAGAGGATTCAGATAGGACATATACGAGTGTACGGTCAACGTTGTCGTCTTCTTAGTAACACTCACTTCCTCCATGTTGCCCGTTGTGTCTCGCACACATTGAGAGAAAATCGCATTGATGCGTCTTCTCGTTAGAAAAAGAAAGCATACTTTTACAGTTTTAATGTGAGATCACAACAAAACCTATTTTTTACAACACGCCTTTTGAACGATGGTTCTAAAAATATGTCTATTTTAATATTTCCTTGTTACAGGATAATGTACATAATTGTAATTATATACCTGGATAAATTTTATTGGTTGTGAACTTTTTTAATGTCCTGTCCGTCTTCTTATAAACACTCCATACCACAGAGCATCACTATCAGCTGTTACATACTATCACACTTGAGTTGCATCCACGGCCATATTTCTTCAATCCTGGTGGTTTTATCGTCACAATTTTTTAAATCTATGAACGGATATTTGGAAAACATGTTAATATTAAGTTTATTATTTATTATATTTTTAAAAAGTATGTAATTTATTTATTTATTTTGACTCTTGGCTGAGGAGGAGAAAATTGTCATAATTAAGGTATAAAACGTTCTGATGTGCTTTTATAGGAAAATGATCTACGATGGGGTGGTGTGAAACAACTGAGGCGAATCAAGCATTAAAAGGCACATTTCTGAGTAAATAGTGCCAGCAAGTGTGTGTGCTCCTGTGTCTCTATGACCAGCTGCCTTGTACTGCTCACATTATTGTGTCACTTTCTTTTCAGGATATTCTACATAACCATTAGTTGATGGAAATGCATGTTCTCTTGCCATTTCTGAAAACCAGTCAATGGAAACATATGTAGTAATTAATATTTAGAAGTTATAATCAGTCATTTTGGCAGAAGTTACCTCAAGTATGTACTCCATTCCATCCAAAACATATTACTAATGCTGTGTCACTTTGGATACTTTTAGTGCGAGTGGTGTGCTCACACTGGGAAGTTTAGTGAGATGCGTTGTACTTCTGAGACTCGGATGATGTATTAAATTTACCAAAAAAATGAAGGGTGGGCTACTGGACACTTGTTTTTCCTTTCAGTTGTGGTTTTACTGTATATGGTGCTTCCTGCGGGTGCTGTTTTGGTGCAGTTCAGTGACATGAAATATTGTGCTACTTATTTGTCATTTCTGTTCAAGATAAAAAAGTTAGGTAACGTTTCAAATTGAACACTAAGGTACTACATACTCAAGTACACACTGTATACTATCTAGGGTCGGGCTGATTTCATGATTGTGGTGCATTTAACCCTTGTAACGCTAGGCAGAGGGTTCGCCTCACACCTCCAGGGTCGGGGGGGTTCGTTTCCTGCCGCTGCCCTGTGTGTGCGGAGCTTGCCTGTTCTCCCCGTGCGGTGGGGGTTTCCTCCGGGCACTCCGGTTTCCTCCCCCAGTCCAAAGTCATGCATGGTAGGCTGATTGGCATGTCTAAAGTGTCTGTAGTGTATGAATGTGTGTGTGTGTGTGTGTGTGTGTGTGTGTGTGTGTGTGTGTGTGTGTATGTAATTGTGTCCTGCGATGGACTGGCACCCTGTCATCCACCATCCAGGTCCAGGTTCCCCGTGACCCTGTAGGATAGGTTGTATAGAAAGGTGGTACACCTCCTCACCTCCCCAGGGCCTGAGTTCAATCCTGACCTTGGGTTGTTGTCTGGGTCTTGAGTTTTGTATATTCTCTTGTTTTTGTGTTTGTGTGGGTTTCCTCTGGGTTCTTTGGTTTCCTCCCACTGACTGAAAACATACAAATAGGTGGGTTGGTTATAGCTAAATTGATATTAATGCATATGCACTGTACGTGTGTGCGTGGTGCCCTGTGCTGGTCTGTTATTCCGTCCAGGATGACTTCTCCCACTTCACGCACAGTGTTCCCAGGATAGGCTCCGGACCCACCTCGACCCCGATCATGATGCAGCGTTTACTGAAGATGAATGAATAAATGAATGAAGAGCGAATATAAGAAAACATGCATTTAATCATTCAAAAAAAGGTTCATCCATCTCGGGCATCAATCTCATTTTTATCATGTTTCTTTGCAGAAAATGGCTGCATTTTGCTCTTAAATGAGAAACAGGGTTGAACGCAACAGGGTTAAGTTTTGTTATAAAAAATTTTTAAATTACAGAACATGGTTTTCTTCTTCACATGATCTTCAGGAAAGTCAGATGATACAACATCCTGTTGAACATGTGACTTGTGGTATATTGCAAATAATTAATGGGGTGAATGTGAACAATCTCACACAAACTGCTTAATGACAATAAAGTGGAACCTAATCTATTTGAACTTGGGGAGGAAATTGGAGTACTCGGAGGAAACCACTGAAGCACGGGGAGAACATGCAAACTCCACACACACAGGGTGGAAGCAGGAGTCGAACCCCCATCCCCAGAAGTGCTAGGCAAATGTGCTAACCACTGAGCCACCATACTAATAATGATTATTATAATGATTTAAAGTTTCGTAGTAAAGTGTCGTTACAGTGGACTGGAACGGGTAAAAAGATTGGGAAAAAAAACAGGTGAGTACAGTGGTTGTTATGACTATCTTCAAAATGTTTTTACCGTCGCTTAAATATTTGTAAATGTAATCTCTGTGGTAATTAAATCTTTATTTATATAGCATTTTTCTAAACCTTATTTACAAGATACTTCATGCTAGATAAATCACAATGCTTCATGACTAAAACTGATACATGGAGCAGTAAAAGTACAGTAGGACTCAGATGGGGCAGAATGCATCAATGCTAATGCCTGACTGCTTGGTTTTTATGTTTTTACTGAAAAATTCAGCATATTATATATATATATATATATATATATATATATATATATATATATATATATATATAGAGAGAGAGAGAGAGAGAGAGAGAGAGAGAGAGAGAGAGAGAGAGAGAGAGAGCGAGAGAGAGAGATAAATAGATAGATATAAAATACTATTAAATATAATACAATTCATTTCAATTCAATTCAGTTTTATTTGTATAGCGCTTTTTACAATAGACATTGTCTCAAAGCAGCTTTATAGAAATATCAACACGGTATACAGATATTAAAGGTGCGAATTTATCCCAACTGAGCAAGCCACTGAGTGGCGATGGTGGCGAGGAAAAACTCCCTGAGATGTTTTAAGAGGAAGAAACCTTGAGAGGAACCCGACTCAGAAGGGAACCCGTCCTCATCTGGGCAACAACAGTTAGTGTGAAAAAGTTCATTATGGATTTATATGAAGTCTGTATGGAGTTAGGAGCAGCCGTAGTCCCAGCAATCTGGATTTGGAGTAGATGAGAGCTCCATCCAGAGGCAGAAAGGATCAGGATCTCTAGTATCTCCATAAATTCATGTGTGGCTCGACAGAAGGAGAGAGGGAGAGAAAAGATTATTAGGACTGTGAATTAGCATAATAGAGTCAGGGTAGGCTTGAGTAAACAAATACGTTTTAAGCCTAGACTTAAACACTGAGACTGTGTCTGAGTCCCGGACACTAATAGGAAGACTGTTCCATAACTGTGGAGCTCTATAAGAGAAAGCTCTTCCCCCTGCTGTAGCCTTCACTATTCGAGGTAACGTCAAGTAGCCTGCATCTTTTGATCTAAGTAGGCGTGGCGGAGACCACTTAGTGCTTTATAGGTTAATAATAGTATTTTATAATCAATTTTATAAACAATACTTTTAAAAAAGTTATCCAACAGCTACAGCTATCAGCAACGTGAAAAATGAACTGCCCCCTGAAACTTAAAATCTGGTTGTGCCACCTTTAGCAGCAATAACTGCAACCAAACATTTCTAATAACTGGAGATCAGACTTTCACTTACTTCTAGTACTTGGACTTACTCCTATGCTTTGGATCATTGTCTTGCAGCGCTTGACTTTCATATTATGGACTGAAGACCGAGAATCCTAATTCTCTTTTAGGATTTTCTGGTAGAGAGCAGAATTCATGTTTCCTTCAAGACCGTAGGTATAATGTACAGACATATATATATATATATATATATATATATATATATATATATATATATATATATACATATACATACCATACTGTGCATATATACACACACCGTACTGTACATATACACACACAGTACTGTACAAATATACACACCATACTGTACAGATACACACACAGTACTGTACATATACACACACAGTACTGTACATATATACACACACCGTACTGTACATATATACACACACCGTACTGTACATATATACACACACCGTACTGTACATATACACACACAGTACTGTACAAATATACACACCATACTGTACAGATATACACACTGTACTGTACATATACACACACCGTACTGTACAAAAGTCACATTCAAAGAAATGCTGTAGAGCAAACATGCTTCAACAATAATCCAATGAAATGTTTCTATATTTTTTAAACATGATATAAAAATCAGTAAACAGTAAATATTTGTATATATTATTTGTGTACAAATATACACACCGTACTGTACAGATATACACACAGTACTGTACATATACACACACAGTACTGTACATATATACACACACCGTACTGTACATATATACACACACTGTACTGTACATATATACACACACTGTACTGTACATATATACACACAGAGTACTGTACATATATACACACACAGTACTGTACATATATACACACCGTACTGTACATATATACACACACACAGTACTGTACATATATACACACACCATACTGTACATATATACACACACAGTACTGTACATATATACACACAGAGTACTGTACATATACACACACACAGTACTGTACATATATACACACACAGTACTGTACATATATACACACACAGTACTGTACATACACACACAGTACTGTACATATATACACACACAGTACTGTACATATATACACACAGAGTACTGTACATATATACACACACAGTACTGTACATATACACACAGTACTGTACATATATACACACAGAGTACTGTACATATATACACACACCGTACTGTACATATATACACACACTGTACTGTACATATATACACACACCGTACTGTACAAAAGTCACATTCAAAGAAATGCTGTAGAGCAAACATGCTTCAACAATAATCCAATGAAATGTTTCTATATTTTTTAAACATAATATAAAAATCAGTAAACAGTAAACAGTAAATATTTGTTGTGATGACCCTTTGCTTAAAAAATAGTAGTCTCCCATACTATTAGTGCAGTTTTATAAGGAAATGAGATGTAGGTTTTATTGAGCATCTTGCAGAACCAGTCACGGTTCTTCTGGAGACTTTGACTGTCGCACTTGTTTCTTATTTTTGCAGCAAAACCCAGCAGTCTTCATTATGTTGTTTTTTTTTTTGTCTGAAAAGTGTCTCTTACATAATATGCTGCTTTCTTTACTGACATACAAACATTTTTCTGTAACATTTAATTTTGTGCTGGGAAACTAATGTTTAGGAATCTGAAATGTTTTTTGTACTGACTGGATAATGTAGAAGACATATGAAATAAAAATGTATAACTATAGGTTTGTACTGAAAAACATGTCATGGTCTGGGGCTGCATGAGTGCTGCCGGCACTGGGGAGCTACAGTTCATTGAGGGAACCATGAATGCCAACATGTACTGTGACATACTGAAGCAGAGCATGCTCCCAGCATGTATTCCAGCATGATAACGACCCCAAACACACCTCCAAGACGACCACTGCCTTGCTAAAGAAGCTGAGGGTGAAGGTGATGGACTGGCCAAGCATGTCTCCAGACCTAACCCCTATTGAGCATCTGTGGGGCATCCTCAAACGGAAGGTGGAGGAGCACAAGGTCTCTAATGTCCACCAGCTCCGTGATTTTGTCATGGAGGAGTGGAAGAGGACTCCAGTGGCAACCTGTGAAGCTCTGGTGAACTCCATGCCCAAGAGGGTTAAGGCAGTGCCGGAAAATAATGGTGGCCACACAAAATATTGACACTTTGGACCCAATTTGGACATTTTCACTTAGGGGTGTACTCACTTTTGTTGCCAGTGGTTTAGACATTAATGGCTGTGTGTTGAGTTATTTTGAGGGGACAGCAAATTTACACTGTTACACAAGCTGTACACTCACTACTTTACATTGTAGCAAAGTGTCATTTCTTCAGTGTGTCACATCAAAAGATATCATCAAATAATTACAAAAATGTGAGGGGTGTACTCACTTTTGTGAGATACTGTGTGTGTGTGTGTGTGTGTGTGTGTGTATATATATATATATATATATATAAATATATATATATATATATATATATATATATATATATATATATATATATATAAATTTTAATCAGATATATGAAACAGTTTGGTTTTGTGTTTACTATCTTGGTAGAAAAGTCAGCTATTTCTATATTAAAGTTTACTACAAGTTTAACTAAAGTTTGCTACAGTGAATAGTATAATCGTATAGAATTTAACTAAAGCAAATAAAATTTCCTAATTGTTCTTGTTTCTAAGATATTTTTGAGAACGAAAAGTATTGTTAAAGTTGTTATAAGCTGAGAGAGAGCGAGAGAGAGAGAGAGAGAGAGAGAGAGAGAGAGAGAGAGAGAGATGCTGTGAGGAAATGCAGCTGACTGAGCAATAAATAAATAATCATAAATCTGACCAGTGTGCAGTGCTGCTTAGGCAAAATATAGAGTAGTTTGGTTTAATTCTGGTCAGCGATGATTTGTTCTTCATAGCCGTCGATGTGTGATGAAGTTAGGAGTTGTGTGATTTAGGAGAAAGAGGGTGGGAAGAGTTTTTGGGGAGCCACAGATGGACATAAAAGGGATAAGAACCGTTAGAGATCAGAAAAAAACAGTAATAGACAGAAATGTGTTTTATTCTGTTTGTTGGCAAGGGGGAAAGTGAGCAGTGAGGTAAGTGTGTGATTATATGCCGTGACTAACGGTGAAGTCGTGACACTGTGACACCCGTATCGAACACCTCTACATGCAGCTATAACGGAGATACTGAGGATGTATGCACCGTTATAGGAAGATGACAGTAATTTACCATTAACTTGTGTAAATACGTTTTGTGAAAAGGACAGTTTAGAGGGAGGATTTTCTGGTTCCTTTTACGAGACGTGCAGATGTGTCTCACTGTCTCTTCATCTCTTTTGATACAGGAACACGGAGGGAGGATACATCTTCTGATCCGCCGTTTGCTGCCGACGAGCTGTACTACAACACCGTGGAGAGTGACTACGAGGATGACGTCCACATGCCTGACCAGCATGAGGAGGAGCAAAATGGTGGTGATGAGCATGAGGTGCCTTTTAGAAGTCCTTCGAGAAGCCCGTCCCCTTTACCAGGCCTATCTGCTCTAAGAATCACACCCTTTCCTGTAATAAGCCCATCCCCTTTTTGAGATTCTCATCCCTTTTAAGAAGAACAACAACCCCCGTGAGGAGGCTATCTCCTATAAGAAGACCAACCCCCGTGAGGAGGCTATCTCCTATAAGACCAACCCCCGTGAGGAGGCTATCTCCTATAAGACCAACCCCCGTGAGGAGGCTATCTCCTATAAGACCAACCCCCGTGAGGAGGCTATCTCCTATAAGACCAACCCCCGTGAGGAGGCTATCTCCTATAAGACCAACCCCCGTGAGGAGGCTATCTCCTATAAGACCAACCCCCGTGAGGAGGCTATCTCCTATAAGAAGACCAACCCCCGTGAGGAGGCTATCTCCTATAAGACCAACCCCCGTGAGGAGACTATCTCCTATAAGACCAACCCCCGTGAGGAGGCTATCTCCTATAAGACCAACCCCCGTGAGGATCTCCTTTAAGAAGACCATGCACTACGACAAGCCCACCCACTTCTGTTACTCCTGCATCTGTTCCTCACGTCAGTGTCAACATAACTTTGTGGTTAGATGTAAGTGTTGATTAGACTTAGATCTGGGTTATAATCTGTATTAAGACCTGTTATGTCCCCTCCATTTTCACTGAGTAGAGCTGAAACCTTTACAATGCACATCTGTTACATTTGATTTTTTGTTGTTGATATAATAACAATTTACTTTTTTTTTGAAGTACCATTAATTTGTTCTTTTATACTGCATGAGCAAAAATAAAAATAACTTAATTAAATAATAATAATAAAAAAACATCTTTTGGAGAAATGGGGTGGGCTTTATGTAAACAAGTTAAACATCTAATATTGAGTCAGAAACATGTCAAAGAATCATATTAAATCATGAACATGTGAAACATATGATACTGAATTTGTTAGAAAAACTATTTTCCCTTGCTCCCAGCGGCGTGAAACTCACTGTATAGTGTAGCGCCCCCGTGTGTCTGCACACACAGGAGGAATGAAAACACGCTTTGTCAGGGCACTTTTGAGGAAAAGTGACTTTCTAGACTGCAAATCTCACATTTTCCCTTTTATCATACATTATCATCATATAATGGATTTTAATGTAAACAATCCTATTTCGTATCATTTTACATCAGAAACCTGCAAAGTATATTATGTACAAAATGTCATATTGGAGCAGGTCACCGTCACGTATCGTGACGGAGCAGAGATAGGACGGATGCAAGTGCAGGATGAACAGTTGTTTATTTGAAAGAGGGACAGGCAGACAAATTCAAAACGTGATCCAAAACGTAATCCATAAACATGCAAGAGATCAGGCGATTGGCAAACAAGCGTACACGGGGCAAGGCAGGTATCTAGGTCGTGGTCACGGAAAACAGGGTCGATAAACAAAACAAGAAACGAACTATGACGAGGGACTGGAAGCGGATAATCCAGCGCGAACTAACTCTAAACATGGACCGTGACTATGACTATGACTATGACACGAGCTAAACTAACTCTAAACATTTAATCTTCCGCGTTGTGTGCTGGGAGGCGCGCAGTATATATGCGGACATGATCAGCGTCTAAACCGCTAGCAGCTGAGAGCAATTCAGACCCACGTGAAATCCCAGCCAATGACAGAACAGGGAGGAGACAGAAACATAAACAAAACACACGTGTCCAGATGTCATTACAGTCAACAACAGAAAAGCAGGTGCTCGCACATTCACGCTTAGAGCACGCTGCTTCAAGGGGGAATCGTGACAGAAACCCCCCCCCCGAGTGCCATGAGTCATCTCACTTCATTGGCGGCCCCAGCCCCCTGGGCTGAATGTCCCAAACAGAGCCAGGAAACTGCCCAGTGTTCTTGGCGGCGTAGGGAGGCTGAGCGACGACCGCAGCTGAACAGGGAGGCTGAGCGACGACCGCAGCTGAACAGGGAAGCTGAGGCTCTGAGGTTACCAGGTGAACCTTGGGCATGGGCGGAGCTTGGCTGTGCGTGTCAGCAGACTCGGGTGTCAGCAGAACTTGAAATTACATGAATTTCTCAAAATAAACAGAAAAAGCAAGCAGAAATCTGTTTTTGCCTAACAACATTACATTTCAATTGCCCAGGTGAAAATATACAACAAAACTGAAGGCATGCTGCTTAGGTATAGAAACTGTAACATACACAACACAACACCACATGAAATCTCTCTTACAAGAAATGCATAACACCATCTCTACTTGAGCAGATTATTTTTAAGTGAATGTACTCGTGCACTGCAGGCATCAGCTCCAATGTTCATGAACAGCCTCTGAATCACCTCAAAGGTGTATTTGAAGTTTGTGGGGTAGTTTATGTTACGTGCATAAAGCAATCCCATCAAGTTGACAAATGCATTTGGTACATCACCAAGATTGCGTAGAACGACAACTTCTTCCATTACAAGGACTACATCACTGCAGTCACACGGAATAGGGTCCATCGCGTCATCCACAACTGTACTGATTCCAACAGTCACGCCCTTGATTAACTCTTCTTCAGAATCTGTGTGCTGTATTAAAAATAAAGACAAACTTTAAAATGTGCTTTCACACATACATCCTCACAAGCGCAGCGACTTAAGAACAGCATGAGTGAACCGATCTTAACTTTACTAGTCATCACACAAGATGAATTAATATCAGAAGGTGGAAAAAAATACAGTACAACATCCTGAAATTCATCATCTCTCATGAAAATAAAACAAGGTAAACTCCATCAATACGTGGATATCAATACTCCATATCAATACGTGGACTTCCATTATTCGAATATCTTCCAACATCTTACTTTCCTCACAGACACTTACCTCACAGATCTGTAAGAACTGAGATGGATTCTCCCGCATGGACAGTGGCAGCCCCAGCAGTACTGCAACCCTCTTCCTGTGATTTGATGCCTCAAAAGTACAAATGTTTTATATTCAAATTATGCAGGACAAGAGAAATAGCAAGAAAGGAAATGACCACAGTATTTACAAAACAAGTACACTTGAAATAAACCTACTCACATTTTTATCCAGGCTCTCCAGTATGGCACTCCTTTCTGCGATGTCTGCATGGCGCCTCGAGCGGTACAAATACAGCAGCTTTGAGGCGTGTTTGTCAAGACCCTCATAAAAGGACTTGCTCAGGTCCATCGACACAAGTCTGGTGAATTCTGCGCTGATCTTCCGTCATTACAGAACAGTTCTATCAGTGCCTAAAGTAATTCTATGAGGAAAAGAAAAGTCATTCAAAAATGTAATAAACAGTGTACACAAGCAAGATCAGGACCAGAGTAATAGATTCTCACCAAATCTCTTGAGAAATTTCATGGCCAGCGGTTCATATACATATTGATATTGTAAGCAAAGCTAATCAGGGAGCATTACAGTGGAAGCAGGAGCATCAGAAAATGAGAGGTTATTATATATATATATATATATATATATATATATATATATATATATATATATATATATATATATATAAATAAATTACGTTCAAAGACTTGCATACTTAACACAAGACAGTTCAGATCATTTTACTGACTCGGATCTTTGAATCTCGTTCAGCAAAATGAACGACTCTTTTTTGCATCATTTCGTTCATTTCAGCAGAATAAAGTTAAAATGTTACATGTTAAACTCCCCAACACCTCTAGTACTTACGCAAACATTGATCACATTTGGAATAAAAAATAAACTATAGGCTAATGCAACCGAGGCCGAATTATGAGAAACAGAAATGATTGATTAATTGCTTAGCATTAGCAGTCTGTTAGTTCACCTCCCGATCTGAGTCGTTCTTCTTTTGTCACGTCACATTTGATCAGTTCACGTCTCAAGTTAGTTAGACATAATATAGTACTATGAAATGTTTCTGACCCAAAATATTACGAAATATGATTGTTTACATTAAAATGCAAAAGTTGATGAAAATGTATGATAAGGTGAAAAAAGTGACATTTTATGTCTAGAAAGTCACTTTTCATCAAAAGTACAATAACAAATCTAGTTCACTTTCATCCTGTGTCCCCTTACACACTTGTGCTCTTTATCCGCTCAAAACGCTATGCAGCGAACGAGAAGGCTCTAGGAGCAAAGGAAAGTGGTTTTTCTAACAAACTCATATAATCAGTTGCCCGACCTACTCCAATTTGATTCTTTTCGCATATTTAGACATAATATAGTACTATGAAATGTTTCTGACCCAAAATATTACGAAATATGATTGTTTACATTAAAATGCAAAAGTTGATGAAAAAGTATGATAAGGTGAAAAAAGTGACATTTTATGTCTAGAAAGTCACTTTTCATCAAAAGTACAATAACAAATCTAGTTCACATTCATCCTGTGTCCCCTTACACACTTGTGCTCTTTATCCGCTCAAAACGCTATACAGCGAACGAGAAGGCGCTAGGAGCAAAGGAAAGTGGTGTTTCAAACAAACTTTGATTCTTTTCACATATTTACACATAATATAGTACTATGAAACGTTTCTGACCCAAAATATTACGAAATATGATTGTTTACATTAAAATGCAAAAGTTGATGAAAAAGTATCTCTACAGCGCCTGGACTCCACCAATCCACAGTCAGACAGATTGTGTACAAATGAAGGAAATTCACGAGCATGGTTACCCTCCCCAGGCGTGGTCAGCCAACAAAGATCACTCCAAGAGCAAGACATGTAATTGTCCACGAGGTCACAACGGATCCCAGGGTAACTTCTAAGCCACTAAAGGCCTCTCTCGCGTAGGCAAATGTCAATGTTCCTGAGTCCACCATAATGAGTACACTGAACAACAGTGGTGTGCATGGCAGGATGGCAAGGAGAAAGCCCCTGCTTTCCATAAAGAACATTGCTTCCTGCATGCAGTTTGCTAAAGATCACATGGACAAGACCCAAGGCTACTCGAAAAAACGTTTTGTGGACGGGTGAGACCAAACTAGAACTTTTTGGTTTAAATGAGAAGGGTTATGTTTGGGGGAAGGAGAACACCGCATTCCAGCATAAGACCCGTATCCCATTTCTGAACAATGGTGGTGGTAGCGTTGCAGTTTGGGCCTGTTTCGCTGCATCTGGGCCAGGACGGCTTGCCATCATTGATGGAACAATGCATTCTGAATCATACCAGCAAATTCTAAAAGAAAATGTCAGCACATCTGTCCGTAAACTGGATCTCAAGGGGAAAGTGGGCCGCGCAGCAAGACAACAACCCTAAGCACACAAGTCGTTCTACCAAAGGATGGTTAAAGAAGAATAAAGTCAGGCTCCAGTCTCTTCGGGGGCGTGGGTTCAAATCCCGCCGCTGCCACGGTCGTTAGCTCACGGTGGGTGATGTCTCGTCTCCAAAGGCTTTGCGCAGGTTTTTCTCCCACGCTTTCATGCTATACACCACGTAGCATGCTGCCTCACGAACGTCGCAACTCATGCCCCCCTTTTCCACAGTCGTTGTGTATATCCAGGTAAGGATAAAAGTTACATTTCCATCCATCCATCCATCTTCTATACCGCGTAATCCTACTCAGGGTCACAGGTAAAAGTTACATTTTCCAAAGAAATTTAACTCGCTGGGACGGGCAGTCCATAGGTAGTCGGTACCTAGCCGCCCAAGGATTGGATTGCATCGCGACGGCTCGACTATGGAGTTGTCCCGTTCTGTGAGACCTTTGGGCCGTCTCGCCGCATCGTCACCCTTCAGTTTATATGACGGCACAGCTCATACCCCAAGACTTGAATCAGATCTATTTGAGAAGCAGTCATCCAGCCGGCGAACATGAAACCCTCATTTGCATAGTTTTCGTTAAACGGGGCGGGCCTCGGACGAGGTGGCCGAGAGGTTAAGGCGATGGACTGCTAATCCGTTGTGCTCTGCACGCGTGGGTTCGAATCCCATCCTCGTCGCAAGCTTCTCACGTTGCCTCCTCTTTCCAGCAATGTCTGGCTTTGTTGCAGTCTGTCTCACACCTACAAGGCCTACAACCGGGAAGCTTTGTACAGGTCCCTGAGCTGGCACTAGAGAGGGTGGAGAAATGTGAAGAGCTAGCACTGTGGCTACGTGTTTCGCGACCGGGAGCTGTATATCAATGCTTTTTGGCCACAGCTGCTGTAAGGCTCTTGCGTCTCTGGAGGTCCGTCAACGCAGAGCGCATTCCGCAGTCCAGACGACAGGGGCGAAGAACCTGCACCGAAACCTCTTTTTTGCTCCACACACCTGTAATTTGTATATAATTTCATACGCGTGAGCTATGTCAGCAAGAGGTTAAGGTGATGAGCTGCCAGTCTGCTGTGCACAGCCCATGTGGGTTTGGACCCTATTTTTCTTGTAAAGACCTTGCTTAAGCGCATTCTGTAAAGGAAGCGTGCATGGTGCAGACACTGTTGGCGTCTGCATGAGCAGTTAGTCTGAAGGGGAAATTAGGGTCAGGTGTTTTCAATCAACGGGATGACAATCAGGTGTGAGTGAGCACCCTGTCTTATTTGAAGAAGTGCATGGACTCCACCAATTCACAGTCAGACTGATTGTGTAGAAATGAAGGAAAATCAATCAATAAATCAGTCAGTTAATCAGTCAGTCAGTCAGTCAGATGTTTGTTTATACTATTTAAATAGGCCCCATTTGGTGGCATCTGTTGCTTACAGCCATACCACTCTGACAAAGCCTGATCTCAGAAGCAAAGCAAAGTTGGGCCTGGTTAGGTCTTGGTTGGGAGACTGAATGGGACTACTAGGTGCTGTAAGCTTTTCATTTAGATAAGTGTTTTAAGCACTTTACTTTCTCCTGACATTGAAGAATATTAATTACTACACCAAAGCAGCCTCCAATTCCTACAGTTTTCTCCCATACATGATAGATGAACTCTAGTGCTACCTAGAACAACCTCCTGGAACTGATCAACTTTATTAAAATCCGGTGGAATTGGGCCATTTTCATGTTGTTTTTCCAAGACAATTTTCATATCCAAATGTTCAGCAATTACCATGAAACAGTCCATTTCTGAAAGTCTCCGTATAACCTGTTATAGGAGATGGTGTGGAGTTCTCAAAAAAAAAAAAATTATTTATCCCAGGAAGTTTTCAAACAGAAACCCAGACAAGAAGTCAAGGCTTCCATGTTTTTTGACATCCTCAGAAAGATGGGTTAGCCCATGTACATTGTAGATAACAAATTCAGGACCATACAACTCACTAAAATGCTTTACAAATGACACTAGCAAACTGTAAGCAAAGTCATTAAGAATTATACAAAGAGTGGATTGGAGAGTATAAAGATAGCAACAGATAATTAAAATTGCTGTACATTGGTTATGACAGCACATCAAGAAGAACCACTGGACTTGTGTATAACAGAAACTGTCGCAATTTTGTTGCTTTCCACCTCAGTCTTTCTGAGAATTGCCTGGGTTTCCTAGCAAAGTCCTCAGGAATATAACGTCTCAAGCTAACAAGTGTGTCTGAGATTATAACACTTTGGCGAGCAGACAAAAGACAACATAAAGGCCCTGAAGCAAGCCATAAGTCCA